>NC_057747.1:22367905-22379588 GCF_004010195.1 Chiloscyllium plagiosum | reverse complement strand
CTAGGAACTCTCCAACCACAAGGGATGAACTCGGGTTTCACCAGTTTCCTCATTTCCCCTCCCCCCACCTTGTCTCAGTCAAATCCATCGAATTCAGCACCGCCTTCCTAACCTGCAATCTTCTTCCCGACCTCTCCGCCCCCACCCCCGTCTGACCTATCACCCTCACCTTGACCTCTTTCCACCTATCACATTTCCGACGCCCCTCCCCCAAGTCCCTCCTCCCTACCTTTTATCTTAGCCTGCTGGACAAACTTTCCCCATTCCTGAAGAAGGGCTTATGCCCGAAACGTCGATTCTAATGAAAGCAGTCCTATGTGCCACTCGGACTATGATGACTTTATATTAGTATTAGTTTTTGCCATTTTACAACCCTGTGAGGCATTTTGAAATGTATCACTTGGTCAAACACACTAGTTGTTGTCTGATCACCCCCACTCCTGTTCTCAAATTATCATTCCCTTCGTCCCTGTTCACCCAACTCTAAGGACAGTGCCACCCAAAGCCAGGTTCTTTGACATCAGTAATTCATTATAGGACATGATCCATGGTCAAGTCATGACCCAGTACACAGTGTCCTGGAACACCAGGTGAGCTGAACACTCAATCAGCCCATGCAACTGGATAGCGAGACTGAGGGCAAACTCTGATTACTCAGCACCATGAATGTCAGATTAGTTTCCACCTATCATCCTGCTGAGAGAGTGCTGCACTGTCAGGCATGCTGATTGGGACACACTCTGATGCGGAGAATGTGAGGGCTGCAGATGCTGGAGATCAGAGCTGAAAATGTGTTGCTGGAAAAGCGCAGCAGGTCAGGCAGCATCCAAGGAGCAGGAGAATCGATGTTTCGGGCATAAGCCCTTCTTCAGGAATGAGGAAAGTGTGTCCAGCAGGCTAAGATAAAAGGTAGGGAGGAGGGACTTGGGGGAGGGACTTTGGAAATGCGATAGGTGGAGGGAGGTCAAGGTGAGGGTGATAGGCCGGAGTGGGGGTGAGGGCGGAGAGGTCAGGAAGACGATTGCAGGTTAGGAAGGCGGTGCTGAGTTCGAGGGATTTGACTGAGACAAGGTGAGTTCAGATTTGTCCAGTTTCCTCATTCCCGAAATGTCGATTCTCCTGCTCCTTGGATGCTGCCTGACCTGCTGCGCTTTTCCAGCAACACATTACCAAAAGTGCTCCAGGTTACTTTTGTTGTTTGTGGACTCTTGCTGTGCAAACAATTACCCAACCAGTTACTAGATTTGGAAATAGTTCACAGTGAACAAAGTGTTTGGAGATGCCCATGGAGTAATTGATTGGTCGATCAAAGAGTTACAATGGATTGAATGGCCTCCCTTTGTGTTGGTGTTATTCTGCAATTCTCTGCAATCTAGCTGACACACAAGATGATACATGGCAGGAGAAAGTGACGAGTATAGGTGCTGGAGATAAGAGTCAAAAAGTGTGCTGCTGGAAAAGCACAGCCAGTCAGTCAGCATCCGAGGAGCAGGAGAGTTGACGTTTCACGAATAAGCCCTTCGTCAGGAGCCCACTCTCAGTAGCGCACTATGATGTCAGTCGGGGTAATGTGCGAAGGTTTCTAGGGTGGCTCTTAAAAGTGACCCAAGCTGCATCAAACTAATGGACCAAAATGAAACTTGGAGGATATAGTAATTCATTTATCAGGGATAACAAAGCTCTTCTTCATTACTTACCATTTACATACATAAATTAAGCTAATTCACCCATCTCACAGGAAGTAACCTTACTGAACTTGGACAAATATAATTATTATACTAATTAGGCATGACGTGTTATTGGATTAGGCCAATTAATCTTGAATTATGTAAATTCAATAATGAAAAGTAGACTTTTCCCTCAAGCTCACAGTCTGTAAATGTTACCTTGTCAAATGTTCAACCAACGTTGACCTGCGTATAGGGAGGAACAACTGAGGACCAAAGAAACAATTTCTTTTCTGATCTTTTCCACTTTGCCCCTGAAGCCATGACCAAAATTCAGTGGGCCCCTCCAAAAAGGGATGAATTCTCATCAAAGAAAGGGAGCGCTAATAATGGAACAACGAGTAGTGTTTTTGATGGAATAAAACATGTACCAACAGATTTAAGAACAGCTTCTTCTCTGCTGTTATTGGATTTATGAATGGATCTCTCATACATCAAAGTTGATCTTTCTCTGCAACTTCTCTATAGCTGTAACACTATATTCTGCACTCTGTTCTATCACCCTGATGTACTGACATAAGACATGATTTGTCTGGTTAGCACGCAGAACAATACTTTTCACTGTATCTCAGGACATGTGACAATAATAAATCAAATCAAATTGAAGTCTACTTCACAGAAACATTAAGAAACAAAATCTAACACATGTGCCACAAAAGAGGATATTAAATCAAGAGGATATTAGATAAAAGCTCGATCAAAAAGACAGGTTTTAGGAGGATCTTAAAAAGTATCAACGAGAGGTAGAGAAGCAAAGACCAGTAAGGAGGGAAATTCCAGGCCTTGGGGCAATGGTAGCTATGGTTACGGTGGCCAATGGTGGAACAGTTAAAATTGGGGAATGTTCAAGAGACCAGTAGTAGAGGAGTATAGATATCTCAGAAGGTTATGGCATTGAAGGAGGTGGAGTGCCGGGGTGAGGCTAGGGAGAAGCTGAAAACAAGGACAAGAATTCTAAAATCAAAGTTTTTAAATGAGTCCATGCAGGTTGAGAGCATAGGGCTGTTGTTGGATGAACGGGTCTTATTACATGTGTTAACTCATATTATTGACATAATATTGTGTTTAGGAACCATGGACAGAGTGGTAATGGGAGAACACTCAAAAAAACTTCCACTGGTTTCTTAAAGAATAAAATGCATTTTATGAATCATATAAATGTCATGTTAGATTTAACTTTATGCTAAATAAACTTTCCACTGTACTGACCTATTATAATATGCTGGGCCTCTCTTACTGCAGAGACACTCAGTGTTAAAGACTGTTGTACAATGTTAATAACATTCCTGTTCTCTCGTGCAACACCCAGAGTTTGACATCATTGCTTCTTGGAACAGTCTTCACACAAATTACATTCCATCAGTGCACACACCCATCTGATGTAAAAATTACTCTTAAATGTTTGTGTACTTGTCCCCCACTTTCAGTAACTTGTTCTTAACTTAAAAGAGGTAAATTTTTATTTCTAATGCAGAAAATTCTGAACACAGCCCAGACCATCAAGCAGACCAGCCTTCCATCTGTTGACTCCATCTATACTTCTCACTCCCTTGGAGCGGGGGGACAGCCAGCATGTTTGAGGACCTTCTCCTACCCTGGTTGTGATCTCTTCCAGCCTTTTCCATCTGGCAGAAGATGTAAGGGCTTGAACACACGTGCCAACAGATTCAGAAACAGCGTCATTTCCACTGTTAATTAGACTTCTGAATGGACCTCTCACATTTCAGATTTAATGCTGATCTTGCTCTTTATGCACCTTCTCTGCAGCCTTAACACTGTATTCCTCTCTCTGTTTTATTACCCTGATGCACTTTGTATGGTATGATCTGCCTGTACTACATGCAAAACAAAACTTTTCACTGTATCTACGTAAATGTCACAATAATAAATCAAATCAAAATCAAACCTTGTGGATAAATTGGAAGTGTGTGGTTCAAAAATTCCCAGAGGGAAATGACTGATGGGTTTTGATCAACATTATCCTTCAGCGAGCCAGTGAAAGGCTTGAGATATAACTACAGGAAATGCTGGAGAAACTCAGCAGGTCTAGCAGCATCTACTGAAAGAAAACAAGAGTTAACATTTGAGTACAATACCCTTCTTCAGAACTGAAGAGGAATCAATATCATATTCGAAATGTTAACTCTATTTTCTATCTCCACAGATGAGTTTCTCCAGCATTTTGAGTTTGTATCAGATTTCCAGCCTTTGCATTCTTCATTTCAATTAACAACTTAAGAGCTTCCCACTCTCCAATAATCCTCATAATCTGGGCTATCCTTGTTCCCTTTGACCTCTGAGAAATCGAGCTGAGATGAGGAGCTCCATGCTCTAAAACTATGGTATGGCCCAGACAGCTGCCATTGGTCTATATAGGAGCTAGGAGGCAACATGAAGCCATGCTCGTTGACAGCTGGTTTAATAATAAAATGAAAATCACAGCTACATGATGATGGGTCTCTTCTTGTTTACTCACACATGAAGAATGCACAGGTCCATTTGGATTAGGCTCAAGTGTCAAGTCATTTTTTTAAGCATACGTAAGAACATAAGAAATAGGAGCGGGGGGCCACGTTTTCTCCACTTGACTGCCCACTCACCATAACCCTTAATTCCCTTACTAGTCAAAAATCTATCTTTACCTTAAAAACATTCAATGAGGTAGCCTCAGCTGCTTCACTGGGCAGGGAATTCCACAGATTCACAACCCTTTAGGTGAAGAAGTTCTTTCTCAACTCAGAAATCTGCATCTCCTTATTCTGAGGCTATGCTCCCTAGCTGCTGTTTCATCCACCAGTGGAAACAGCCTCCCTGTTTCTATCCTATCTATTCCCTTCATAATTTTATGTTTCTGTGAGATTCCCCCCCTCATCCTTCTAAATTCCAATGAATTTAAGCCTGGCTTAAACTGTCCTGAATTCAACTCGTGACCCTTTCAGATTCTTGTCGTTTTTAATCATAATCGCTCTGCAATTGATGGATGTGCCTTTAGTTGTCTTGAGTTGTCCCAATCTCTGGAATTCCTCCCCAATACCTTTCTGCCTCACTTTCTTCCCTTTTCAGATACTCCTTAAAAACTACCACTTTGTCTGAGATTTTGGTCACCTCATATCTAATATCACCTCACCAGGCTTGGCTTTATGTTTCGCCTTGTGGGACATTTCATTTTGTGGAAGTCACTGCGTAAACGTAAAGTTGTTATTCAGCTCCCAAAGTGTCGCAGGTGGGAATTTTCTTTCATGTTCACAACTATGTAGGTCATTCCTGTCAGCAGTTGTTGGGAGTTGCCAATAATTTTGAGATGGTCCCTTAGGCATGTATGCTATTAGCACATAATGAGCTTCTCACGCACAAAGAGGTATAAAGTCAAGCTATCCATGCTCTTGTGGAGCAGTGGTAATATCCCTACTTCTGGACCATGAGGTCTGGGTTCAAGTCCCATCTGCTCCAAAGGTGTGTAATCATATCCCTGATACTGATCGATTAGAAGATATTTATAAAACCAAGCTTCAGATGCAACTCAAAGCTGAGCATTACCCCCAGCATTTGGTGCTGACGAAACACTAATTTACTCTTTATTAGTTCTATGTTGCACTCACATGTGTGAACAATAGCATCACAGAAAGAGAACTTTATCCCTTAAGTAGGCACCCAGTATTGTGCCTCCAGCACTTTGCTGCTGATTTTGAACTTGCAAACCACAGCATTGCGGCATTGAGGGATGCAAAAATGCAATAATAATATTCTTCTGGTCATTGTCTCATGGTGTTTCACCGTTCTCAGTGCAAAGACACACAATCAAATGTAATTGCATGTTGAAAGAAGGACTTACATTTATATAGCCTCTTTCATGTCTTCAAAGTATCCCAACGTATCTTTCCAGCCAATGGTTTTGAAATGCAGTCGCTGTGGTAATGCAGGAAATGCCGATATGTGAACAGCAACATTCTGCAAATAGCAATGTGGTCATGACCAGATAATTTTCATTTTTTACAACTAATGCTGATTGACAGCTAAATATTGACCAGGAAACCAATGTAGCTGCTATTCCTCTAAATCATGCCAAGGCATCTTTTATTGGAGAGGGCAACAGGACCTTTGTTCAATTTTTCATCCGAGAGGTAGCACCTCCGACCATGTAGCTCAGAACTGCCCTGCAGTATCCATCTAGAGTTTGAGGTTCTTGAGAGCGGGATTTGAACCTATGGCTTCCTGGGCTCTAAGGAGAGGGCACTGCCCATGCAGAAGTGAAAGTTGCAACAGGCCAACTGATTTTTGTGCACCAGGCCTCTTTGTGGGAGGGATGCAGGGTAGGGCTGGGGGAGGGTGGTCTCTTGCTGCAAGTATATTGAATGGGACAGAAGGGTTGGATTAGTGCAAGGGCAGTGTCTGGCTTCTGCTCCTATACATGGCTTTGTTGAGAGTTTATTGTTGACTGGAATGATTCTGACAGCCTTTATTGTTCTCTGTGCTAACACCCGCAAATCTACGGATGAGTGGACCCCAGGATTCCACCCTTACAGTTGCTAGGCAGCGTGGAAGATGAGGATCCCTTGGTTTTTGCCTGTCCAAATTCTTTTTTTTTGTCCTGTGGCTCAAGAAGACAGATGGCTGGTTGGGAGTTTCCCTTCACTCTCACAGCTCAGATTAGTAACCAGGTGCCAAGGGGCGACAATGGGGAAAAACCAGATCTCGGCACACTCTGACAACTTTAAGTGTTGCTGTCTCAAAGGCAGATTCAATATGGGATGGCTCATGCTTCAAGTAATCATGGAAACTACAAAGAGCCTTGGTGTGTTTGTAAAGCACAGGGGATTGATGGTGCGAGTCAAGGTCAGAACATGCAAGATAAAAGGAACAGTGAAAGAAATTATTTGCCTTTAGGTACAGTCTTTCACAACCTCTGGACATCACAAAGCATCCAACGGCCAATAAAGCAAACACTTGTTGAAATGTAGTCACTGTTTCACTGCCACGTTAAGGCCATCTACATCATCAAAGAACTGGTAATGATCTCCTCCAACCTTTTCCGTCAGGCAGACGATACAGAAGCCTGAACACACGCATCAGCAGGTTCAGGAACAGCTTCTTCCCAGCTGTTATTAGATTGATGAATGGACTGTCTTGCCTCAAATAATGCTGATCTTGCTTACGGTGATCTTGCCTAGTGCATTGTAACCCGTATGCCTCTGTCTACATTTTTTTTTACAACCTCTGATCTGTACCCCCTTGCTTACTGTGCTCTGCCTGTACAGCTTGTAAACAAAGCTTTTCACTGTACTTCGGTACACATGACAATCAATAAAATTGCTGCAAATGCTAGAATCTGTACCAAGAACAAAAAAATGCTGAAAATCACAGTGGGTCAGGCAGCATCCATCTACAGCATGGAGAGAAATACTAGATAGAGTCATAGAGTCATACAACACAGGAACAGACCCTTTGGTCCATGCTGAACATAATCCCAAACTATACTAGTCCCACCTGCCTGCTCCTGTCCCATTATCCCTCCAAGTCTTTTCTATTCATGTATCCATCTAAACGTCTTTTAAACATTGTACCCACATCTTCCACATCTTCAGGAAATTAATTCCACATGCAAACCATCCTCTGTGTAAAATAATTGCCCCTCGTGTCTTTTTTAAAGCTATCTCCTCTCACCTTAAAGCTAACTCCTCTCACCTTAAAAGTGTGTCCCCTAGTCTTGAAATTCCCCATCCTGGAGAAAAGATAACAACCACTAACCCTATCTATACCCCTCATGATTTTATAAACTTCTATCATAATGCCTCTCAACATCTTACGCTCCAGTGAAACAAGTCCCAGGCTATCCAGCCTTTCCTTATAACTCAAACCTTCCACACCCGGCAACATTCTGGTAAATCTCCTCTGAACCCTCTTGCAAGCTTGATAATATCCTTACTAAAACTGGGAAACCAGAATTGGACACAGTATTCCAGAACAGACCTCACCAATGTCCTGTACAGGAGAAAGTGAGGACTGCAGATGCTGGAGATCAGAGTTGAAAAGTGTGGTGCTGGAAAAGCACAGCAGATCAGGCAGCATCCGAGGAGCAGGAGAATTGACGTTTCGGGCATGAGCCCTTCAACATTCCTGATGAAGGGCTTATTCCCGAAATGCCAATTCTCCTGCTCCTCGGATGCTACCTCATCTGCTGTGCTTTTCCAGTGCCACACTTTTTCACAATGTCCTGCACAACCTCAACAGTGACATCCCAACTCCTACACTCAAAGGACTGAGCAGTCATTTGGTTTAGTGATATTGATTGAGAGAGAAATATTGATCTGATCACCAGGGTGCCTCACTGTCAAATGTGGCGGCATCAGATCTTTTCCCATGGCCACTGAAGGGGTGAGCATTCAACTGTGCAGCGTTGAATGTGTACTGCAGCGTCCATCAGAAACTCTGCTAAAGTTGCTGGAGAGGGAACTCTACGGCCATCCAGCGGTATGGTGGCTCAGTGGTTAGCACTGCTGCCTCACAGTGGCAGGGACCCAGGTTCAATTCCAGCTTTGGGCGACCGTCTGTATGGAGTTTGGCACATTCTCCCTGTGTCTGTGTAGGTTCCTCCAGGTGCTCTGGTTTCCTCCCACAGTCCGAAGATGTGCAGGTTGGGTGAATTGGCCATGCTAAATTGCCCATAATGTTCAGGGGTGTGTAGGTTAGGTGCATTAGTCAGGGGGAATGTAGAGTGATAGGGTAGGGGGAATGGGTCTGGGTGGAATACTAGCTGGAGAGTCAGTGTGGATTTGTTGGGCCGAATGGCCTGTTCCTACACTGTAGGGACTCTATCTAATCACAGAAATGAAGAACAGTGCCCTGTGAGGCCCAGCTAACAGCACTGAATAAGTGCTGGCATTTCCTCCCTAAGGGCATTGTGGGTCAACCCACAGCAAGTGGACTGCAGCGGTTCAAGAAGGCAGCTCACCACCACCTTCTGAAGGGCAACTAGGGATGGATAATAAATGCTGGCCAGCCAGCGATGCCCAGATCCCTCAAATGTATACATAAAAATAAGGTCAGGAAGCAAGCGTATTGGATTGGTACGTGGCGGCATAGAGGTAAAACAGTGAGAAGTGTCAAAGGAGTAACAGGTTCCAGAGAGAGAGACAATGGGATGTAGATCAGTTTGAAAAAGAAACTACATTTCGATATCGCCTTACAGTTTACAGAACTTTACAGTTGTTGAGAAATGCAATCAGTTATTTTGCAGGCTGAAGTGAACGTAAAAAGAAAGTGACGGTATAGAGAAGGTAAAATGGGATAAGGATTGTGGTAAAGATAAAAATGGAACGTGGAACTTTACAGATTCTGAGAAAGCGGTTGACAAAGGAAGTAGCCTGGCTCTGGGAGATTTGGGGGCTGTTATGATAACATATGACTGGGGAACGTTCTGAATATGTCCCTTGTGACAGGGATTGTGAGTCATTCTGAGAAGCATCTTCCCCATAAAAGATTAGAGAATAGGATAAAGGAAGAAGAGCTGATCAATCCCAAAATTAGTCACAGAGAAATGAGAGAAACATAGAGAGACTAAGATCATTGAGACAGTCAAAAGTCACACGACACCAGGTTATAGTCCAACAGGTTTACTTGAAATCACAAGCTTTTGGTGTGCTGCTCCTTCGTCACTTCACCTGAAGAAGGACCAGCGTTCTGTAAGCTTATGATTTCGAATAAACCTGGTGACGTCTGACTTCTGACTTTGTCCATCTCAGTCCAACACCGGCACCTCCACATCATGGCTGCCACTGAGAGAACCAGCAAGTCACCAGGTACTGCTACACTTCCTGACAGGGCCGGTCACAAACAAAATGCATTTCTGACGATGTCTTCTAGGATAAATCCTTCATCATGATATAAAATCATCCTGAAACATTAACTCTGTTCCTGTCTCTCCGTAGATGCTGCCAGGTCAGCTGAGAATTTCCAAGATCTTCAGATCTCATTTCAGATTTTCAACATCTGCACAGTGTGCTCTTTGGAAAGAGGTGAGAAAAGTATTTACTCCTAAAGGTAGACAGAGGAATAACCCAGAATCGAAGGGTTAAAAATTCCTCATAGGAATACAGAAAGTGGAGAAGGCCGTTCAGCCCATCGAGGCTGATCTAACATTCAATTGGATCATGGCTCATCATCTACATTGATGCCATTTTCTCGCACTATTCCCTTGATGTCTTAGTCTCCAGAATCTATCAATCTCTGTCTTAAACCTGATTGTGCTTTCACAACCCACTGGCGTAGAAAACTTCAAAGATTCACAACCTTTTTGAGTGAAGAAATCCCTTCTCACCTTAATCCTAAATGGCCTGCTCCTTATTCTTGTCAGTGCACAAGCTCAAATCTGTGACTCTATTTTATTTTTAAAAAATCAAAGAATTTTAGATGCTGGAAATCAGAAGCAAAAACCGAAATTGCTGCCAAAGCTCAGCAGGTCTGGCAGGACCTGTGGAGAGAACAATGTTCTGAAGAAAGGTCGCTGGACCCAAATCATTAACTCTGCTTTCCCTCCACAGACGCTGCCAGCCCAGCTGAGTTTTTTCAGTAATGTCTGTTTTCCATTCTATTTATTCACCAGCTCTCCCATCCCCTGACTATTTTAAACATTTTGAAGCTGGTGGGTACACTATACACGCTTCTGGCTTGCAATAATGAAACAAATCTGGGATTTTAACCCATTAGCTAATCAGAATTGGGAAAATTAACACAAAGTGTCCTGAAGAAAAGCAGCGCAAAGCAACAGGAAATGCAGGAGACACCATCAATGCTGTTGTGCAGGTGGGAGCATCTACTCAACAAATCTCTACGAATCCTTTTAAGTGGTTGTCATGCAAAGCAGGAGGAGAGTAGACGGTGAGGTTTAGTCTATTTAAGGTTTAGCAAAGTCCTTTGGACTAGTTCCACACTGGAGATTACAAGATCAAAAGGCAAAGTGCAGAAAAAGCTCTTAATTGCATGACTAACTGGCTGAGTCATAAAATTCTACGGAAGTTAATTAGTTAGTGAGTGTCAAATCAAGAAAAAGTAGTGGCCCCTCACTGAGAGGGCAGGAACATTGCTGATGTACAGTGTATGGGAGAAGGATGAAAAGGAAGTTGATTTGAGCATACTGATAATGATAGGTTAGGAGAGTTCAGAAAACATTGGGAATTAGTGGAGCAGGTACAGAGGGGTGTGAACACTTTAGGAAATACAACTAAAGATTGGGTTAACGCCACTTAGCGTGGAGAAGTGCAAAGTCATGAAGTTGGGGAAATGAGACAAACAGTGGGCGTACAAAGTGACCAGGAACATTCCACAGGGTATGACACGAATTGCAGCTACTCCTTGCTTAATGAAGCCCCATTTAGACTTGTTTAGTTTTTAACATCACGACACCTACTTTTTTCCAGGCCATTCAGTATTCTGTAAATTTACAAGGAGAAAGCGGGAGAATGAGGTTGAGAAATTTATCAGCCATGATGGAATGGCGGAGTAGACTCGATGGGGGGGCTGGATGGCCTAACTTCTGCTCCTATGTCTATGGTCTATGGCCTGATGGGTACCACTTGGCGTGGCCATTCTGACTTGAAGCCGCTCCCTAATCCCAGCCTCCCTCCTCCCTTCTGCCAGTTTGTGGCCTTCCCAGTTTGTGGCCTTTTCCTGTGCTTGACCCTCCAAGGATGGAGCCTGAGGCTCTGCTGTTCGAGGTCTCACACATCAGGCTCCAGATCTCCTGCTTCCTCCTGACTACATTATAGCTGCTGCCTGATAGCCACTTTCAGAAGGAAGTATGTAAGTAGAAATTTACATTTCTCTTACATATAAAAGATATTTCATTCACAAAATAGGAATTCAGTAACATAAAGTATTTCAACTTGCAGGGTAAATTTTTTTTCAGAAAAGGAAGACCTTACAGAACCTAATTCCGGTTTTAGAACATAGAACATAGAACA
>NC_057747.1:22347789-22364151 GCF_004010195.1 Chiloscyllium plagiosum | reverse complement strand
AGAGTCTCCTATAACTAGTGCTCTCCTCCTCTCCCCCTTTCCCTTCTGAGTCTCCGAGCCAGACCTCACGCCACAGACCCGGTCACTGCAGCTTACCCCTGCTAGGCTGTCCCCCCCACCAGTATCCAAAGCGGTATACCTATTGTTTAGGGGAATGACTACAGGGGATCCCTGTACTGCCTGCTTCCTCCCCTTCCCACCTCTAACTGTTACCCAGCTACCTCTGTTCTTTGGTGTAACTATGTCCCTGTAGCTTCTATCTATCACCTTCTCAGCCTCTCGAATAATCCTCAGTTCATCCAACTCCAGTTCCAGTTCCCTGGGTTTTACCATGGGTTCCCAGAGGAATCAATGTTTCACTTTTTAAAAATTCATTTGTGGGATGTGGGTGTCCCAGGCTGGCCCAGCATTTATTACCCGTCCTTGGCTGCCCTTGAGAAGGTGGGGGTGAGCTGTCTTCTTGAACCCGCTACAGTCCACCAACTGTGGGTTGACCTACAATGTCATTAGAAACATAGAAGATAGGAGCAGGAGGAGGCCATTCGGCCCTGCTCTGCCATTCATCACGATCATGCCTGCTCATCCAATTCAATAGCCTAATCCTGCTTTCTCCCCATAACCTTTGATCCCATTCGCACCAAGTGCTCGATCTAGCCACCTCTCGAATACATCCAATGCTTTGGCATCAGCTACTTCCTGTGGTAATGAATTGCACAGGTTCACCACTCTGTGGGTGAAGAAATGTTTCCTCATCTCCATTCTAAATGGTTCATCCCCAATCCTCAGTCTGTGACCCCTGGGTCTGGACACACCCACCAGCTTCTACTTTGTCTCGTCCTGTTAGAATTTTATAAGTCACTATGAGATCCCCCCCTCATTTGTCTGAATTCCAGCGAAAACCATCCTAACCCAGTCAATCTCTCCGCATACGTCATAGAGTCATTGAGATGTATAGCACGGAAACAGACCCTTCAGTCCAACTCATCCATGCAATCCCACCATCCCCGGAATCAGCCTGGAAAACATTCGCTGCACTCCCTCGAGAGCAAGAGCATCCTTCCTCAGAAAAGGAGACCAAACCTGCACACAATATTCTAGGTGTGGCCTCACCAAGGCCCTGGATAATTGCAATTACACATCCCTGCTCCTGGACTCGAAACCTCTAAGAAGGAATTCCAGGATTTTGACCCAGCAACAGTGAAGGAATGGCAATATATTTCCAAGTTAGGATCATGAATGCTTTAAAGGGGAGCTTGAAGGTGGTGGTGTTCCCATGTATTTGCTGTTAAACACTTAAAGTTGTTTTATTTAAAGTTGTGACTTGCATGAACACAGCAGCCACTATATCAGTGAGAATGCACATAAAAGCATGGTCTTTAGTCAGTTTTTTTTTTGGAAACATGTTCAAGAGAACAGCCCACATATAAAAGCATGAATACCAAGAAGAGATTGTTAATTTGTGCAGGATATCAGACGCTCACTCTTGACTATTACCACAGAGTCATAGAGATGTACAACATGGAAACAGACCCTTCAGTCCAACTTGTGGTCACCCCTCAGCCTCTGACGCTCCAGGGAAAAAAGCCCCAGCCTATTCAGTCTATCCCTATAATTAATCCCAGCAACACCTTTGTGGGTGTTGTGGCTATTTCTGAAGAGAGGAGAGGTATTTATGGTCTTGGGGCAAATAGAAAGGAGGGCAATTAAACTAGCTTAAGGAATGGACACGTGCTTTATTGGGAATGTCTGTAGCTCCTGGAGGTGTCAAAGATCCATTGGTGTTTTCTGAAGATGCTCAACATTCATCTCTCAAGAAGAAACCACATAATTAGAATTCCTGCAGTGTAGAAACAGCAACCCTCTATACAGTAACCCACACAGACCCATTCCCCTATATTTGCCCCTGACTAATGCAGCTAATCTACACATCCCTGAACACTATGGGCAATTTAGCATGGCCAATTCACCTGGCCTGTTAAAGGAAACCAGAGCACACAGAGGAAACCCATGCAAGACTGGGAAAATCTCCACACAGACAAGTCGCCTGAGGCTGGAATTGAACCCAGGTCCCTGCTGCTGTGAGGCAGCAGTGCTAACCACTGAGCCACCGGGCTGCCCCTAACCAGGTACCAGTCAGCTTCAGGCTACTTGAGGGACATCGGTGCATGTGATGAAACATTTGGGATTCTTAGGGGGCTTGACAGGGTAGATGGAGAGAGTTGTTTCCCCTTGTGGGACAGCAGAGGACCCATTCAAGACAGAGATGAGGAGGAATTTCTTCTGTCAGAGGGCACTGAGTCTGTAGAGATCTTTACGGTAGAGAGCTGTTGGAGATGGGTCATTAAGTATATTCAAGGATCAGCAGATATCTAATCAGATTAGATTACATTACAGCGTGGAAACAGGCCCTTCGGCCCAACAAATCCACACCGACCCGCCGAAGCGCAACCCACCCATGCCCCTACATTTACCCCTTACCTAACACTACGGGCAATTTAGCATGGCCAATTCACCTGACCTGCACATCTTTGGACTGTGGGAGGAAACCGGAGCACCCGGAGGAAACCCACGCAGACACGGGGAGAACGTGCAAACTCCACATAGTCAGTCGCCTGAGGCGGGAATTGAACCCGGGTCTCAGGCGCTGTGAGGCAGCAGTGCTAACCACTGTGCCACCGTGCCGCCCACCAACTGCCCAGCAGCCCATCAGTAAGGGAATCAAAGGTCACGGGGAAAAGGCAAGAACGTGGGGTTGCTGATTATGAGATCAGTCACCATCTCTCTTTTTTAAAAATTCATTCATGATGAGGGAGTCGCTGGCTAGGCTAGCGTTTATTATGCATCCCGGAGAGTAGTTAAGAGTCAATCACATTTTTGTGGTTTGGAGTTACATATTATCCAGACCAGGTAAGGATGGCAGCGACCATCCCTAATGGACATTAGTGAACCAAATAGGTTTTTCCCAACAATTAGCACATGGTCATCAGTAGAGTCTTAACTCCAGAATTTCATTGAATTCAAACTGCACCATCTGATTTGGCAGGATTCAAACTCAGGTCCAAGAACATTATCTGGGACTCTGGATTAACAGTCCAATGTTAATACCATTAGGTCATTGTCTTGCCCTATGAATCTCAATGAATGATGGAGCAGATTCAATAGACTGAATGGCCTACTTCAGTTCCTATGTTTTATAGTCTTATGACACAATGTGTATTTTAAAAATGTGTCTGTTTATCCACCACTGACTAAGCCATCATTTATTGACCATATCTAATTGCCCAGCGGACAGTTAAGAGTCAACACCATTACTGTGGGGAAAAACAACAAAACTCAACACCATTACTGTTGGGAGAAAACCCAAAGGTCAACACCATTACTTTGGGGAAAAACACCAAAGGTCAATACCATTACTGTGGGGAAAAACACCAGAACTCAACGTCATTACTATGGGGAGAAAACCCAAAGGTCAACACCATTGCTGTGTGATATGGAGCTACATGTAGGCCAGGCTGTGTAAAGACAGCACATTCCCTTCCCTATAAGGGCATTAGTGAGCCTGATGTTATTTTCTAACAACAACTGTCATTAGACTTGCTTTTTATTCCATTTGATATTCACCATTTTGCCATGGTGGGATTTGATATTAGCCTAGGGTTCTGGATTACCACCCTAGTGACATTATCATGATGCTACCACCTCTCCTACAACAAGAGCCACAGTTATTCAAAATGCTTTGGGATATTGGCGAGATAGGATAAAGGTGTGAGCTAAACAATACAGTTCCTTTCATGTTGTAATGTGTATCAGATCCATATTATTCCATTGTTCATTGTCCTATAAGCAAATCTCTCCTGCAAATATTTTCAAGCCTTCAAAGTGCTGGTGTTTTCTTTTTGGTAAAGTCAGCATTGCGAAACACACGCATGCGAGAGCAACAGGGAAGTTGTTCAGGCTGGGTTGAAGCGTGTAACCACACACGCACACAGCAAGCTACAATAACAAGAGCTCAATAATCCTTCACATGACAACTAGAAAAGTCAAGGAGTAGAGATAAAGTGCAAGCTCACTTGTCATCTGGTGGGGCTGGCACAGTGGCTTAGAGGTTAGCACTGCTGCCTCACAGCGCCAGGAACTTGGGTGCACTTGGACTGTGGAGTTTGCACGTTCTTCCTGCATCTGTGTGGGTCCCCTCCTGTTTCCTCCCACAGTCCAAAGGTGTGCAGGTTAGGTGGATTGGCTATGCTAAATTGTTCATGTGCCCAGGGATGTGCAGGCTAGGTAGATTAACCATTGGAAATGCAGAGTTACAGGCATAGGGTGGGTCTATGTGGGATGCACTTTGGAGGGTTGGTGTGTACTCGATGGGCCAAATGGCCTGCTTTCACGCTGTTGGGATTCTATGATCTCAAACTCTGTTGTGTGTACAATTCTCAAGTATAACCAACTGAATTCTCCCCATCTTCCTGTTTGTATCTTGGTTATTAAGCAGCCACCAAAAAAAGGATCACTTACAGAGTCATAAAGTCATAGAGATGTACAGCACGGAAACAGACCCTTCGGTCTAACTTGTCCATGCTGACCAGATATCCTAACTTAATCTAGACCCATTTGCCAGCACTTGGCCCATCTCCCTCTGGAGTTGGATGATCAGCCATGTCCATACTGAATGGTGGAGCAGGCTGAATGACCTCCTGTCCTTATTCTCTAGGTTTCTATGCAGTAATAAAATCAGAAGCAGTGCTCTGAAAGTTTGTGATTTCAAATAAACCTGTTGTATTGTAACCTGTTGTATTGTATCTTTGTCCACCCCAGTCCAACACCAGCACCTCCACATCATGGCTTCTATGAAGTGAGAAAGAGGACAGAAGATATTTTTAACTAAAAGAATAGTGAGGCCCCACAAACAATGGTACGTGGCCAGTGATTGTTCTGAAGAAGTCATATCGGACCTGAGATGTTAACTTTGTTTCTCTCTCCACAGATGCTGCCAGACTTGCTGAGTTTCTCCAGCATTCCGTGATTGCTTCACATTTCCAGAATCTGTAGTGTTTCGATTTTATTCAAGCAAGCAAGGTAGTTTCATTTTGGCGACATTTGCTGGAGGTCAGTGTTCCTCTCCAAATGGTGCTTGGAATTTCTTTAAAGACTCCTCCCTCCAGGGAGAGGAATTCAAAGTTTTTAACATCAGCAAAAACACCTCAGACAGTGCAGCACTCCCTCAGTAACTGCATCAGGCTTTCTGCTGGATGTCTGACCCATTATTGTCCAATCCAGAAGGCGAAATATTGATAAACACATTTCAATAATTTACATTTGTTGCGTGTGGAACTATGAGCCATCAATAGCACCAGGGGGAGAGAGAGAGAGAGAGAGAGAGAGCACCAGGCCATGCATTAGTCTCCTAATGACTTGGCCTCCTTAAAGCTTTTCTGGAGTTACACAAAGGAACACAATAAACAGTCCAGAGGTTACAAAGCTATTGTTGAGTGTTTGGCAATGTGTCAGCTTTCGTGAGGGTGTTTAACAAATGGGATGGTGCTTTTCTGATACCGTGCTTCTAAGTAAAATAACTCACAACAACAACAACACAATGACATAAAACTTCAAAATGTCACTAACAATTATCACAAGTGAAACAGGAGAAACTGGCTGGGAACAGGTCTATCTGCTCCATTCTAAAAAAATACCCAAAAATAGTTTGTTTCAGTTCTGCACACGAACATGTTTTTGCTCTCCAGTGCACTGAGGCCCATTCCCTCCCTGTCTCAGGTATAATCACTGAGGGAGGCAGAGGGTGAGGGGGCTGGTGTCCAGATGGGAGTTCATCGTTACCTTAAAACAATAGATAAATTCACTCATCAGCTGTGTGCTCACTTAACTTTCCTCTTTCAGCACCATGAGTGCGTTGTAGAGTGACAGTAGGACATAAAGGAGGCCAATTGGTCCACTCTGTCTCTGCTGGCTGTTCAGTAGCTCAAACCAATTGATTTTGCTTTCCTTTCCCCTTCTAATAAATTGTCTCCCTTCACAAATTTCCAGTTGCCTGGCTCCAGAATATATAGAATTACCCTCTGCCATACTCGCAAGTCAATCCTTGGCCCTGGGGTTGCACTGTTACCATGCTCCAGACAATTAGCTACCCACCAATCCTACTTTCATTTCAGGTCATTAAAGTGTTCCAATGGAATGAGTGGTTCAGTGGTTAGCACTTCTACCTCACAGTGGTAGGGACCCAGGTTCGATTCCAGCGTTAGGCGACTGTATATTCTCCCCATGTCTGTGCGGGTTTCCTCCCACAGTCCAACGATATATAGGAATTCCTGATGAAGGGCTTTTGCCCGAAACATCGATTTTTACTGCTCCTCGGATGCCGCCTGAACTGCTGTGCTCTTCCAGCATCTGCAGTCATTGTTTTTACCCTGTGGGAAATTGCCTGTCATGTGCAGATTGGGTTGGTCAGCCATGGGAAATGCAGGGATTGGGTGGGATGCTCTTTGAAGGGTTGGACTTGATGGGCCAAATGGTCTGCTTCCACAGTAGGAGGGGTAATGACAGTCCTTACCCATCTAGGGCTGGCAACCCCCCCCCCCCCAAACAAGGCTAAGTGATCAGGAACATGGCATAATGCGAGCCATGACAGAGGTAAAACAAAGCATGACAGTTCTAGACGGCAAAGAGAGGGCAAAACGGTTCTCATTCAGTGGAGGGGCTGAGACCAGGGGCAACAGATTTAGGACAATTGGCGAAAGAAGCAAAGACAACATCAGGGAAATAAACTTTTCCACACGGCAAGTGGAACTGCAGAGTGCTCCCGAGAGCAAGGCAGAGGTAGGGTCAGTTGAGGATTTCAAGAGGGAATTGGATTATTATCTGAAAAAGCCAAAAGTACAACTTTGCAGGAGAGAAGATGAGGGAATGGCATGAGATAAACTGCTAATACGGAGGGTGGGCACGGACGTGCGGGGCCGAATGACCTCGTTCCACTTCAAGAAAAGGTTAGGGATGGAAACCTGTAACAAAACACAGTCGGCGTGCAGCTAAGTATCTCAGTTGGTGCTGCTGCTCTGATCTCTGCAACGTACCTTAACTGCACCAAAATCTTGGATACCCTGGAGTTTGTACAAGGCAATAAATCCCACTGCAGTGGCTGCTGTTAAGAGCTAAATGATGAAAAGTGCAACCTGAAGAGTTTGTCGCCTCCATGTGAAGCTGCAGCTTCGAAATAAAATCCTGTAACACCCTGTATTTTTATAACATTACAAACACTTCGGCAGACAGATTCAACCCTCAAATTATTTTTTTCTGAAGGTGGCAAGTGGTTGTCATGACGAATATCAGTGCTTCACATGGTGTTAGAAATCTTGGTCCTCATTTCCAAATCTTTCCTTTGCATTGGTCACACTCCCCCACCTCCGCATCATTTCCAGTGCCATCTTGTTCTTCCAGTTTATTTTTAATTCATTGACAGGTTGAGGGTGGCTCTGGCCAGGCCAGCATTTATTACCCAGAGGGCAGTTAAGAATTGTGGGTCTGGAGTCACATGTAGGCCAAACCAGGTAAAGATGGCAGTTTCCTTCCCTCAAGGGCATTAGTGAACTAGTTGGGTTCTTCCCAACAATCCACAATTAATTCATGGCCATCATTAGACTTTTAATTCCAGATATTTATTGAATTCAAATTCATCTGCTGTGGCGGGATTCGAACCCGGGCCCCCAGATCACCTGGGTCTCCAGATCACCTGGGTCTCCAGATTAACTGTCCAGTGATAATACCACTAGGCAATGCTCTTCCAATATGAAAGACAATCGTATGTAAGAATCTTGCTCAAACTATAGACCACAGCTAGAATACCGTGAACAGTTTTGGTCCCTTTATCGAAGGAAAGATAGACTGGTATTGGAGACAGTCCAGAGAAGATTCACTAGGTTGTGATGGGAACTGCTACATGAGAAGGCCTGGTTAGCTGGGGCCTGGAGAATGCGCCGCATTGAATATTTTTCAAGAAGTTAGATAAAATTCATAGGGCTAAGGGATCAAAGGGAATGGGGTGGAAGGGGGTTCTGAAGGACTGAGGTGGATGATCCAGTCATTGAATAGCGTTGCAGGCTCAAATGACCAAATGGCGTACTCCTGCTCCTATCTCCTATGTCTCTATTTTTAAACATATTGAATCATACACATTTCTTAAGGGGCTGGAACAGGGATGTAAACGGGTTGTTTCCCCTTGTGGGAAAGTCTAAAACCAGAAGGTATGAAGGACCACCTAGACAGCACAGAGATGAGGGGGAATTCCTTCTCTCAGATGGTAGTGAATCTGTGGAACTCTTTACCATTCCAAGTCTGTAGAGGTTGGTTTGTTAAGTATTTGTTGCTTTGTCAAGTTTGTTAAGACTCACCCTGTGAGTGGAAGAGAGACATCTTCATCTGTGAGGGGCTGCGAATGATGATGATGTTAAGTACATTCAAGGCAGATTTTTAATCTATGAAGGAACAAAGGATTGTAGGGAAAAGGCAGGAAAGTGGAGTTGAAGCTTATCAGATCAGTCATGATCTAAGTGAATGGCAGAGCAGACTCAATGGGCTGAATGGTCCACTTCTGCTCCTATATATCTTATCATGTCAGCTGTCTGGCCCATGCCTCTTCTCTAGCTTGAGTGGTGTTGCTTTCAGTGACTGCAACACATGTATCTAGAACTCACATGTATCTAGAACTCTAGAAGGTTCCTTTAACAATAATTTCCTTCATTCCTCCTAATGTTAATCCTACTTCCTATTCCAGTCTCTCTTTCTCACTAAGGTTCATTAGAAAGTGTAGTGAGTTGTGGTTGCCATTCATGATAATCTTGAGTTCACTGAATGACAAGGGTGTTAGATTGTTTTCACAGGCCGACGCAACATTGAGGGCCAAAGGGCCTGTACTGCTCTGTAATGTTCTATGTTCTATCCAGCTTGCAACAGTACAGTCAGTATTTAAAACAAATACAAGGTGTGGCTCGACGGGATTTTGACACAACTCATGACCTGGAGCAACTAGAAGGACAAAGGCAGCATATGCATGGGAACACCAGCACAAGGGAGATTCCCTCTAAGCCATTCATATCACTGTTCCTTCAGGGTCGTTGGGTCAAAACCCTGGAACTTTAACAGCATTGTGAGTGCATCTAAACCATGCGGATTGCAGAGATTCAAGAAGACAGCACACCACCAGCTTCTCCAGGGCAATTAGTGATGGGTAGTCTATTCAGTTGGTGGTTGTACAGTCAGAGTGTGGTGCTGGAAAAGCACAGCAGGTCAGGCAGCATCAGAGGAGCAGGAAAATCAACATTTCGGGCAAAAGCCCTTCATCAGGAATTATCAGGTATGTACAGTGGATCAAGGCATCTTTCCAGGAGTAACTGAGATCTCAGGGAGACTGTGCTTTATGGAGAAGGTGCTGTGCTGTTCAAGGAAGACATAAGCTGAATTTCTGACCATCCCCCTGGTTCAGCTGGAGGTGTGGAGGGTCATAGATAAAACAAAAGAGGAAAATTTCATTCCTTCCTCAACAACACTGCCACCAACAAAAAGCATTGGTTTGTGGAATCTTGCTGTGTACAAATGCTTTGTGGAACTTTTAATGTACTTCAGACCAACTCAGCATGGATGAAGCACTTTGAGATTAGAAAGCTGCTCCAGTTTTCCACTTTGTGGTTAAATAGATACTGTCCCAGTTTTGAAAATGGTTCTGTTTTGTTACCAAGATGACCAACCTGCATCGTGCCTCCTTGTGTGTATTTCTGGAATGGAGGGTAGCTGTGAGGGCCATCTCATATTGCTCGTTGATTATTTATTTTATTTTAATTGTTCAAAGGCATCATTGGCAAGTCCAGAATTTATTGCCTGTCCTTAATTGCACAGAGGGCAGTTAAGAGTCAACTACATTTCTGTGGTTCTGGAGTCACCTGTAGGCCAGACCAGCTAAGGGCAGCAATATATATCCTTTAGTTAAGGGCATTAGTGAACAAGGTGGGCTTTTACTCACAAATGGGACTAGATTAGGTTGGGATATCTGGTCAGCATGGACAGGTTGGACCAAACTGTTTCCGTGCTGTACATCTCTATGACTCTATAACAGTGGTTACATAGTCACCATTATAATAGATTCCACCATTTGCTAAGATGGCATTTCTTCCTCCCATTTGAAGCTATCTCTCTAGAACATTAGCCTGGATGTCTGCATTACTAGCCCAGTGACATCACCACAAAGTCGCTTCCTTCCTCTAGGCCGGTTAGTGCTACATGAAGATTGTCACAGAAGACCTGATGGTGTCACAACTAACAGATGGAGAGAGACCACAACAAACAAACAAACAAACAATCAGACTTTCTCTTATTGTGTGGGGTTGTCAGGATTTCTGTTGTACACAGCAGGGATTGTTCCTACACACCGCACTATATGTAATAACGATCCTACTTTCTGTGGGTCGTGAATTGGCTTTACAATAAATGCCAATGGGGTTAAATTTGAGGAAAATGTTAACTGAGTCACGGTCCAGAACAGCCCATTCATTGTACTTCAGGAGTCAGCCCAGTTCCAAGACTCTGTATCACAAGGTTTTAACCTTATCCCCGGTGTCAGCTGCAGATACACTGAATGGTTAATCCCTCACAAATCTGCACCACGCCCCCACACGCAGCAGATTGTTGAGCTGTAAACGCCAACACACCAGCCACTTATTGCTTTTCTTCCTTAACTTGTTTGGTTGAATTTTTTTGTGGAGGACAACACAAGGAATGTGTGTTAGCAAAAGGCTCAAACACAGCCTCATTAAATGGGCAGCAATGTTTCCTGTGGGTCAACAACACAACCCAGCAGGCAGGTTTCCAATGGCCTTCGGAGATACCCACTGTCATCCCAACCATTGTCAGCAACTGGTGGGAAACTGTCTGAAGTCAGCTGAAGTCGTGCTCTGATTTGGGGTTGCAGGACAGATTGTATGCTGATGGCCACTCATTCCTTCGCACTGGGCAGACTTCAAACTTAAAGAGTTGACAGAAAAGAAAGACTTACCTTTACCTCAGAGGGACCTGTTCTTTATCGCGTGCCTCAAAATATCTAAAAAATGCACTCCCTTGACAACCAATTACAATGGCTTTTATTATATAGACATAGACTGCAACTGAGACATACCAACATCTCAACAAGTAAGACAAGCAACCAATTAACCTATTGTTGGTAGATATTGAGGGAGGAATATTGGCCATTGAGCTGAGAAAACATTCAGTTCTTTGAATATAGTGATATGGGATTTACTTACATCAAGTATGCCAGAAGGAGGCCATTCAGCCCTTTGAGCCTGCTTCATCCATTCAATTGGATCATGGATGATCATCCAACTCAGTTCCCTATTCCCATTTACTTGCGAAACCCTTTAGCCTTAAGAACTACAGCTAACTCTTTCTTGGACACGTTTAAGGTTTTGGGCTCAACTACCTTTTGTGACAGAGATTTCCACAGGCTCGCCTGTTGAAGACATTTCTCCTCACCTCAGTCCTGAACGACCTATCCTGAAGCCTTAGGCATCGTTGAGAACAACTAAGGTAGGACCACTGTCTAATGCCCCAAAGTAAACTGTCTCTGACAGCATCACTCGTGTTCTGATTTGGGGTTGCAGGCCAGATTGTATGCTGATGGTTGGCAGTGATGTTCAAATGCACAACCTTATGACCCTGAGTTGAGTATCATGCAGTCTCCACTTCACAGTCTTTAAGCATTCCTTAAATTATTATTTTTCAAAGTTTTTTTTAAGGGATGTAGGCATCACTGCCATTCCCACCCCAGGAATGACGTTGGGGCCTTGGAGGGAAGTAAGGGGGGAGGTGTGGGCGCAAGTTTTGCATTTCTTGCGGTTGCAGGGGAAGGTGCCGGGAGTGGAGGTTGGGTTGGTGGGGGGTATGGACCTGACGAGGGAGTCACGGAGGGAATGGTCTTTTCAGAACACTGATAGGGGAGGGGAGGGAAATATATCACTGGTGGTGGGGTCCGTTTGGAGGTGGCGGAAATGACAGCGGATGATACGTTGTACATGGAGGTTGGTGGGGTGGTAGGTGAGGACCAGTGGGGTTCTGTCCTTGTGGCGGTTGGAGGGGCGGGGCTCAAGGGCGGAGGAGCGGGAAGTGGAAGAGATGCGGTAGAGGGCATCACCTACATCATCAGTCATAACAATATTTTCTCAGTGAGGGCTCAATGATAACATCAGGACAGCTTGGAGTTGGGAATCCTCAAGTTGTTATTACCCAAAGAGCTAATCGGAGAGGCTGAATAGGCTGGGAATATTTTCCCTGGAGCGCCGGAGGCTATAGAGTGATCTCAAAGAGGTTTATAAAATCATGAGTTGTATGGATAGAATGGATAGCCAAAGGCTTTTCCCCAGAGTCGGGGACTCGAAAGCTGAAGGGCATAGGTTTAGCGTGAGCAAGAAAAGATTTAAAGGGCATCTAAGGGGAAACATTTTCACACGGATGTCGTGCATGTATGGAATGAGCTGCCAACGGAAGTAGTGGTGGCTGGTATAATTACAACATTCAAAAGGCATCTGAATAGGAAGGGGTTAAAGAGGGATATGGGCCAAAAGCTGGTAAACAGGACTAGATTAATTTAGGATATCTGGTCAGTATGGACAAGTTGGAGCAAAGGATCTGTTTCCGTGCTGTACAACTCTATGACTCTATGACCATCAAGTGGAATATTTTCTGAACTGGATCCAACTTGGGCTCATGGCAAGGGATTTCATTATCCAGCCGGCCTCATTTATTACATGCAGTTTACTGTAATCAGATGTGGTACACCCCATTCCCCCCACAAACACTTTTACTGCACTGACTTTTTATGAAATTCTTTGACAGGATTTTTGCATCCTGGTAAGGCCAGCATTTGTTGCCTATCCCTAATTTCCCTTGAACCAGATGGCTCACTAAGGCCATTATATAAGGCAGTTGAAAGTAAACTACATTATTGCTGCGGGTCTGGAGTCATGTGTTTGACTCTAGGAACTGGTATTTGCGAAATACGTAAATAGTTAAACATGACAAAACATCCCAAGACAATTCCATTGTAGATGTACCAAGGCAAAATTGTAAGTTACATAAGGAGACATCAAAATAAACAAAATTGAGTCACACCAGGAGCAAAACCTTAGTCCAACAGGAAGCTTTAAGGGAGTTTTTGTTTTAATAGCAGGATGGAGAAGAAACTGAGAGAAAAACCATTACGGGTGCAGAAATTAAAAATCCGTAAATCTCACCAGGCTGGAAACAAAGGAGTACCGAGCTCTCAAAAGGCTGTAGGGCAGGTGGAGGTTACAGAGATATGGAGAATGAGGGATTTGTAAACGAATTAAAGCTCATCACCTCTGAATGCTCCTGCAATCTCTTATTGAGTGCCCTATGGCTCTATTGAACCCCTGCTGACCTCCCTGTGTTACTGAATCGGCCAAACAAGCTCAAGTTTCTATTTATTCTTGTTACTAGACTGGTTGGGTTTGTTTGGAGGAGCTTCTGTATGCTTATAATGTTTACTTCAGGCATGCTCACAATGGATTATAACGTGCACTGATCTCACCCAGTTCGCTCTGGTGCATAGGGTGGCCTGCTAATATTCAGACTGTGGTCGGTCATCTCTCCTTATTCCATTGCCCCCTACCCCATTATCCTTCCATCCTTTTTAGCATTCCCTTCTGAAAAAAGGACCACCTTAAGATGAGATTTGCCTCTACAAGTGGTTTCCCAACCAAGTGTTAATTCTTCTCCTCTAGCCTCAGATAATCACTCAATGCTGGGCGACTGTGAAGACTGCAGATACTGGAGATTTAGAGTCGAGAGTGCGGAGTTGGAAAAGCACAGCAGGTCAGGCAGCATCTGAGGAGCAGGAGAATCAATGTTTCGGGCAAGAGCCCTTCATCAGAAAAGAGGCTGAGAGCCTCAAGGGTGGAGAGATAAATGGGAGGGGTGGTGGGCTGGAGGGAAGGTAGCTGAGAGTGCATTAAGTGGATGGAGGTGGGGGGTAATGGTGATAGGTCGGAGGGAGGGTGGAGTGGATAGGTAGGAAGGAAGATGGAAAGGTAGGACAGGTCATGAGGGCGGAGCCGAGTTGGAAGATTCACCAGTTTCCTCATTTCCCCTCTCCCCACCTTATCCCAATTCCAACCTTCCAACTCGGCACTGCCCTCACGACTTGTCCTCCCACCTATCCGCTCCACCCTCCCCTCCGACCTATCACCTTTACCCCCACCTCCATCCACCTATCGCATTCTCAGCTACCTTCCCCCAGCCCCATCCCACTCCCATTTATCTCTTCACCCCACCCCCGAGGCTCCTAGCCTCATTCCTGATGAATAGAGCAGAGTCTGGGGTCCAAATTGCCTAATCCTGCTCCAAATTCTTGTCTTCCTGCTCTTGAAAGAATCCAGGCTCAGATGTCCCAAAGTGAGAAAGAGACAGTGACAAAACATGACAACTTGCATTTATATAGTACCGTTAACATAGTAAAGGAGTTTCACAGGAACACCGTCAAACACAATTGGGGAGGAAGCCAGATAATGAGATATCAAGAATGGATGACTGAATGCTCAGCCACACAGGTAGATTCTATACAGTGTCTCGTGGAAGTACCAGAGAGATTTAAGGAGGGAATTCGACAAAGTGTGGAGCTAGGAAAAGCACAGCGGGTCAAGCAACATCAGAGGAGCAGGAGAGTTGACGTTACAGATTTGGACCTTTCATCAGAGATTCCCAAGTTTACAGCCCAGGATGACAGCCCAACAGGACACCATGCCTTTCTCTGATCACCACCCAACAAGACTGGAGTAAGTCAACTCCATTTTTATAATTATTGAAAGAGCCAAAGAGAAGAAAATAATCAGCAGCATTGTCTTGCAACTCAATTAATGGTTAGAGTTACAGCACAGCTCCCATTGCCATCTGAGAGAAAAATAATAAAGACATTAACTTTGTGTTTGTGCTCTGCATCTGATCACCTGGCTGGGTTATTTTTCCAATGACTAGTACGTCATTGATGATATTTTAATGATGCCTGCTTTCAATATTCTGAGGACCTCACCTTTAACAACAACAACATGCATTATTAATGCCAGAGATGATTGAGTTTATATAACCTGCATATTATATTCCTTCTCTTTGTATTTTCAAAGGCTAGTGTTAAGCTTAGTGACATGTCTCATGAAGACACTTTATCACAGTTATGCACGGATGGTGCAACTGAATTACCAGCTTATGATTTCTAATTGTGTGTCAGAAATAAAATTCAATAGCTTGTGTACAGTCAGCCGGATGTGGTGTCTGCAGTAATGAGGCTTTTCATTCAAAAAGAAAGATGTGCATTTATATAACACCTCATCATATCCATTGGAAACCTCACATCATTCACATACAACAGGTTTTAAGAGGTTGTGAAGTGGATAGTGTCCTTGCCTCTGGCCCAGAAGCACTGGTTTGAGACCGACCTAGAGCTTGATGGCCACAGAATGTATGCTACAACCAATGTTCAAAGTACATGGCACGGTGGGTGTTGAAGGAATTTCTCTCTCGCCTTCCAAACAGTTCAGGAAAATTCAATCACATGGATGACCAATCATTACCCCACAGCTTGAACATGCCAGACCTCTAAGGAGCTGTTTATCCAGAGGCAGGTTCCCTTGTCTGCAGAGGTGGGAGTGAGCAAAGTTACTAACACCACAGCAAGTGGCCATGGCACAGATGGGAAGTGAAGCTGGGGCCAGGGGCAAAAGGTGTGTCTTTAAGGTGGGGAAAGGAGCTGCAAAGGGGAGAAGACCATAATGTTTTGAACTTTTTAACAAAGGTATAGTGAGTTCACTGTGCAAACACTACTGTAACTGCTTACAATGTAAAGAAGAATGTCAAATGAATAATTTAATATTGAACAGTTTTACTTCACAAAGGCATTCACGTATGACTTATATTGTGAACTTTATGAACGCATTAGAGGTTTTTAAAATCATGAGGGGCATGACTAGGGTTTTTTTTTCCAGGGTAGAGGAGTCCTAAACTAGAGGACTTGATTAAAGGTGAGACGGGAAAGATTTAAAAGGGACCTGAGCAGCAACTTTTTCACGCAGAGGGTGGTACGTGTATGGAATGAGCTGCCAGAGAAAGTGGTGGAGGCTGGTACATTTACAGCATTTAAAAATCATCTGGATGCGTATGTGAATAGGAAGGATTCAGAGGGATATGGACCAAATTAGATTAGATTAGATTACTTGCAGTGTGGAAACAGGCCCTTCGGCCCAACAAGTCCACACCGACCCGCCGAAGCGCAACCCACCCATACCCCTACATTTACCC
>NC_057747.1:22345813-22347717 GCF_004010195.1 Chiloscyllium plagiosum | reverse complement strand
CTGTGAGGCAGCAGTGCTAACCACTGTGCCACCGTGCCGCCCACTAATGTTGGCAAATTGAACTAGGTCAGTTTCGGATATCTGGTGGGTGCAGACGAGTTGGACCAAAGAGTCTGTTTCCATGCTTTATGACTCAATGACTCTATGATTCTGAAGTACATTGAACATGTTAGTGATAAATGTGTAACAGTTTATTCTAATCTCTCCAGTGTGTAGAAAGCATGTTTATATTGTGTCAGGTTAAAAAAAATCAGAATTTGTTGGTAAATTTTGCCTGTTATCTTGTCAATTAAAGTATTGTAATACCTTGAAATTAATCTTAGAACCTCTACAGTGTGGAAACAGGCCCTTTGGCCCAACGAGTCCACACTGACCCTCCGAAGAGTATCCCATCCAGACCCATTCCTCTACATTTGCCCCTGACTAATGCACCTAACCTCTATATCCCTGAACAATATGTTTGTACACATATTGTTTGACAATTTAACATGGCCAATTTACCTATTTAACACATCTTTGGATTGTGGGAGGAAATCAGAGCACCCAGAGGAAACCCACGCAGACACAGGGAGAACATGCAAACTCCACACAGTCACCCATGGGTGGAATTGAACCTAGGTCCCTAATGTTGTGAGGCAGCAGTGCTAACCACTGAGCCACCATGCCAACCTAATACTTTCCATGCGCATGTGGTTAGAGACAAAAAAAAACACAGATGCTGGAATCCAAGCTAGGTAAGCAGGAGGCTGGAAGAACTCGAAGTGGCTTTATGTTTAACAGAGCTCTAATGATTATTGAGGATATTGGTGAATTCTTCTAATATTGCATTGGTGCAAGTCCAAATGACCAATATGTCTACACAAATACAGTTATGTAATGTTACTAAACAAAGGTATTACACCATAAAGGAGTTGGTGAACATGAGAAAGGACCCACTGAAAACCAAAAAGGACCACTTCCCTTGGAAATTAAAAAGCAGCTCTTGAAAAATTGAGGTTCCCTTATGGCAGGTGCTAAGAGTGGGAGAGTTTCCTGGTCAGCCAGAAACATGCAGTAGCTGCAGTTCAAGAGTTTCCCCGTTTGAAATAAAAACTTTGCACATAGGTTCTCACTCAGAGCAAGTACCGACTTTGTTCTGAGGAATGACCACACACCAGTGCATGGGCACACTCACATATACAAGTGGATGTCACTTTACAATTTAACATAAACAGTGATCAGTTAATCTGAGGAGTACACTGGGGCAAAGTCCTGCCTGTATGGTAAAGATAGAATGTGTATGAAAATATTGTGTTCATTATCATGATTTCAAGATTTTCTCAAGTGCTCTTCAGCCATTGAAGTACTTTTAAAACGTCCAA
Source organism: Chiloscyllium plagiosum (assembly GCF_004010195.1). Taxonomy (NCBI): domain Eukaryota; kingdom Metazoa; phylum Chordata; class Chondrichthyes; order Orectolobiformes; family Hemiscylliidae; genus Chiloscyllium; species Chiloscyllium plagiosum. Next base: position 22,346,356 of record NC_057747.1, on the reverse strand, counting down.
TAAGTTGTTGTGGTCCTGTTCGCCGAGCTGGAAATTTTTGATGCAAACGTTTCGACCCCTGTCTAGGTGACATCCTCAGTGCTTGGGAGTCTCCTGTGAAGCGCTTCTGTGGTGTTTCCTCCGGCATTCATAGTGGCCTGTCCCTGCCGCTTCCGGTTGTCAGTTTCAGCTGTCTGCTGTAGTGGCCGGTATATTGGGTCCAGGTCGATGTGTTTGCTGATGGAGTTTGTGGATGAGTGCCATGCCTCTAGGAATGCCCTGGCTGTTCTTTCTTTGGCTTGCCCTATAATGGTAGTGTTGTCCCAGTCGAATTCATGTTGCTTGTCATCTGCGTGTGTGGCTACTAAGGATAGTTGGTCATGTCGTTTCGTGGCTAGTTGTTGTTCATGGATGCGGTTTGTTAACAGGAAGACAGCTAACGATCCGCATCAATGAACATCAACTAGCCACGAAACGACACGACCAGCTATCCTTAGTAGCCACACACGCAGATGACAAGCAACATGAATTCGACTGGGACAACACTACCATTATAGGGCAAGC
>NC_057747.1:22252337-22345122 GCF_004010195.1 Chiloscyllium plagiosum | reverse complement strand
TTAAATGTTGCAATTGTACCAGCCTCCACCACATCCTCTGGCAGCTCATTTCATACACGTACCACCTTCTGTGTGAAAAAGTTGCCCCTTAGGTCTCTTTTATATCCTTCCCCTCTCACCCTAAACCTATGCACTCTAGTTCTGGACTTCCTGGCCCCAGGGAAAAGACTTTGTCTATTTATCCTATCCATGCCCCTCATAATTTTGTAGACTTCTTTCAGGTCATCCCTCAGCCTCCGATGCTCCAGGGAAAACAGCCCCAGCCTGTTCAGCCCCTCCCTATTGCTCAGATCCTCCAACCCTGGCAACATCCTTGTAAATCTTTTCTGAACCCTTTCAAGTTTCACAACATCTTTCCGATAGGAAGGAGACCAGAATTGCACACAATATTCCAACAGTGGCCTAATCAATGTCCTGTACAGCCGCAATATGACCTCCCAACTCCTGTACTCAATACTCTGACCAATAAAGGAAAGCATACCAAACACCTTCTTCACTATCCTATCTACCTGCGACTCCACTTTCATGGACAGAACCTGGCCTCGGTTTAAATGAAACCAGAAAGATTCACTAACAGTCTGCATTTATATATCACTACTAACATTCAGAGAAAAACATTTTTCAGCAGTTGGTAAGCATGATCAAATACCAGTTCAAACCTGACTCCAAGCCACACAAAGGCAATGTTAGGACAGGTGACCAAGCATTTGGTAAAAGATGTAGGTTGTTAGACTTTTAGACTTATCGAAACGGACAGATGGGAGGTAGAGAAGCTCAGAGATTTTGGGATGCAATCCCAGAGCTTAGCAGCTGAAGAGATGATTGCCCATAATGTCGCGAAGAATATAATGGATGTGTGAGAGGGTAGAATTGGACAGCAATGTGATCGAGGATTGCAGGGTTGATGAAGATTAGAGAGAGATGGAGGGACAAATAAACATTGACATGGACCCAGCGAGGGTTACTTCCTCCAGCTAACATTGGCTAGGTTTTCACTTCAAGTGCAACCAGCCTACACCTTCAATGTAAGGCTGTTATAACAATGTACGATTTCTATAAGCCTCCTCCAGCCCCATTCTTCCCTGAGATATGGGTACTCCTCCCATCCTGGCCTCCTGTGCATTCCTGCTACACAAGTTTGCATCTGTTTCTTATGGGGTGGCATGATGGCTCAGTGGTTAGCACTGCTGCCTCATAAAGCAAGGGATCCAGGTTCGATCCCAGCCTTGGGCGACTGTTGGTTTGGAGTTTGCACATTTTCTCCATATCTGTGGGGGTTTCTTCCAGATACTCTGGTTTCCCCCCAAGGTCCAAAGGTGTGTGGGTCAGGTGAATTGGCCATGCTGAATTGCCTGTAGTGTTGGTGCATTAGTCAGAGGGAAATGGGTCTGGGTGGGTTACTCTTCGGAGGATCAGTGTGGACTTGTTTGGCTGAAGGGCCACACTGTAGGGAATCTAATCTCATCTCATAGGGCGGCATGGTGGTTCAGTGGTTAGCACTGCTGCCTCACAACACCAGGGTGCCAGGTTCGATTCCAGCCTTGGGTGACTGTGTGGAGTTTGTACATTCTCCCTGTGAGTTTTCTTTGAGTGCTCTGGTTTCCTCCCACAGTCCAAAGATGTGCAGGGCAGGTGAATTGGCCATGCTAAATTGTCCATAGTGTTAGGTGGTTTAGTCAGAGGGGAAAATGGGTCTGGGTGGGTTGCTCTTCGGAGGGTCGGTGTGGACTGGTTCGGCCACACTGTAGGGAATCTAATCTAATCTAAAACAGTCCAATTCCAATGACTGCGCCCACCTCCTCAGACTCAACCTCTGGGACTTCCTCCCTAGATCTTTTGGGTTCTGTCTGTCTCCTGCTTACAAGAGAACGGTAATACAAAACAATCACAATGGAATTGGGTAGGATAGGACAGTAAAAGCAACCTTGGCATAAATTGATCCCCATAAGGTCACATCTTTGCATATGACTCCTGCATTTTACAAGGAAATTCTCTCTCTTGGCTTAAGACTTTGGAGGAGGAAAGCTAAATATAAATTGAAAGTCTTTTTGGCCAGGGAGAGGGGGTGTGTAGGACATTAGCCATTACACTCTTCCTCACTGGAAGGGATCTACCCAAATGTTTCCTGAAATTCAAACAATATTCAGCCAAGACACTATTCCTCTATTGGTCCTTGTATCCAAATGCCGAGACAGAATTAAGCTTAAGAGCAGCATCGTGACTCCAGCCCAAAAGTGGGCGGCATGGTGGCTCAGTGGTTAGTACTGCTGCCTCACAGCGCCAGGACCAAAGTTCGATTCCAACCTCAGGTGACTGTTTGTGTGGAGTTTGCACATTGGCTGTATGGGTTTGCTCTGGTTTCCTCCCACAATCCAAAGATGTGCAGGTTTGGTGAATTGGTCAGGGGTAAATGTAGAGTAATGAGGTATGTCTGGGTGGTTACCCTTTGGAGAGTCAGTGTGTGGGCCTGTTTCCACACTGTAGGGATTCTGCTATTATCCTACTAAAGCAAGATAATGCAGATGCTGGAAATCTGAAGAACAATTGTGTGGGATTTGAAGTTTTAAGTCTACTTCTGTCTCCAAAATTGCTGCTGGACCGGCTGAGTTCCTCCAACACTTTCTGTTTTTCCATCAGTGCACACCAATTCAGTCACATGGAGACTGCACATGGTTAACACATTGTGGAGGAGGAGAAGCTATGACACATACAGACACAAAGTCACAGGCAGCAGCCGCTCCTCAGACTAGAATGATTAAACGGGGAGAGGATCTTATCTCCATGTTCGGCTGGCCGAGGGGATCACGTCTGTGTGTGGGAGAAACGCTAAAAAAAAATAACTGCGTTGCTTTTTGAGAAAAGGCAGGTCAGAAAAGAAGAAATTCAGGCTGGATCTGCATGGAAATTAGGCACTGCCGAGAGAGATAACTGGCTTCTGAGCTGGGAACGCTAGATTGTTAATCCAAACTGGTTGCTGGGTATACAGGAATTTTGTTTTTTCATTTGCAAGCCAGGAATTACTAATAAACAATCGTCCTCATCTACACAAAGCCATGGCATCACCTCAATGGCAAATCAATCAAAAGGGATGTGCTCACCTTAGCAAGAGCAAACTCATCCAAAACTCTGCTGCCCATATCCTGACTCACCCATCATCTTGTCTCTGCTCTGGCAATGCCCCATTAAGACCCTGGCATTCTTAAGTCCAGTCTGTACCCTCAAACCTACCTAATCACATGACCTCTTCCAGCCCCATAATCCTTCATGGGGGTTGTTAGCTCAGTTGGACAGTGATGCAAACTGACACCACCAGCGTGAGTTCAATTCTCAGACTAGCTTAGGTCACCATGAAAGATCCCACTTTCTCACCTTTATCCTTGCCTGAGGTATGGTGATCCACAGGTTAAAACACCACCAGCCATCTCTCTCTCTCTCTCTCTCTAACGAGAGGGTCCTCTGGGACTATGACGACTTTACGTTTACAATCATTCAAGACCTCTGGTGTATTTCTGGCCGTCTTCACATTTCCAGTCTCCATTATTAGCCGCATAATCTCTCTGCTCTAAAATGTCCTTTTTCAACCTCTTGCCTCTCTCTCCTCCTTTAATATACTCCTTATAACTAATCTCTTTTAAGGAACTTTTAGTTGCCGGATCTAATGTCTCTTTACATTTCTCAGTGCCCAGTTTGGCTGGTAAATGCTCCTGTGACATATTTGGGAATTTTTGAACTGCAAGGAGACAGAGACAGAGGCAGAGACAGAGAGAAAGAGAGAGAGAGAGACAGACAGACAGAGAGACAGCGAGTCAGGGAGAGATAGAGACAGAGAGGGAGAGAGACAGACAGGGAGAGAGTCAGGGTGAGGGAGAGTGAAGGAGAGAGAGAGAGAGAGAAAGAGAGGCAGAGAGATAGAGAGAGAGACATACCGAGTGAGAGACAGAAGGAGAGAGAGAGAGACAGACAGACAGGGAGAGAGACAGAAAGAGAGAGAGAGAGAGACAGGGAGAGAGACAGAAGGAGAGGGGTTTTGCAGGAATTTCCAAAGCTGCAATGACTGAAGGCATGGCTGCTGATGGTGGAATGGTTAAAAGCAAAGTTACACTCGTGACCAGAAGTGGAGGAGCATAGAGTTCTTGGAAGTTTGTCGGGCTGGAGGAAATCACAGAGCAACCACAGCAAAACTACACAGCCTGAAATTACACAGCAATACAATTCATGCATAAGCAACTCCTGACACTGGCTTAAATGGATGGGATCAATTTACAGAGTCCCATCACATCAGTGCCTGCAAGCACCTACACAACACCTGTCATTAACTCTTCATCCTCACTTAGGGCTAAGTGCTGTTAGTTCTCCAAGAGCGGAGGCATGTTAGGCTCTTTGAAGTGAAGAAAACACTGGACACCTGCTTCTAAACAGCACTTAGTCAGATACTGCCAGGGTTTCGTTTTAAAACATAAGAAGTAAAACAGTAGAAGGTCACAGTGTGCAACGGCCCTTTTTGAAGTTCTCTCGCTTGGGGCAAGGGATTGCTGTTTCCCTCATGTGCAATCAGCAGATCTCAAATTCCTCTAGCTCTCTGCAGGATTTGGTGAGCTGATAGGACTTATATAGATAGAGGACAAGGTAGAGTTAGCTATAAATATTTTCTAACCAAACTGTTTGGAGAGGTTATAATGCACCTCTGGAGCAGGATGGACTTGAACCTGAGCCTCCTGGTCCAGAAAAAGGGACACTACTACTGCACAACAAGACCCCCCTCCCTGGTATACAGAACAGGGAGAGGTTTGGAAGCCACACAGAAATGCAGCTGGCGATCAGGTAGCTTTGAGTACACAGCACAGAAAGAGAATAAGACCATTCAGTCCACTCAGTTCATGTTGGCTTTTATGCTCCACATAAGCCTCCATTCCACCCTCTCTCTTACATTAGCACCAGCTCCCTTTTATCCATTCTCTTCAATGAATCAACAGTGTACACCATCCACCTTGACCACCGCTTGTGGGAGCGAGCATCACAGTCTCCCAAATTTTCTGCTGAATTTCTGAGTGGTTATAAGAGCAGCTCACAAAGACATAAAAATCATCTTGAGGTACAGATTATTCTTCTGTGGGCAACCACGAAGGACAATTTATGCAGAAGGAGATCCAGCAGTAAGTTGAATTGCTGGCAACTTTATAAAATGGGGAGTTTCCCTGACCTGCACACACCTGCCGCAGGTAGGAAGCCCTCTGTCTCTCACCTGCACTGTTGAATCACTCTCCCAAAACTTAGGGGCAGGGACTATTGTGGTACAGTGGTAGAGACCCTATCTCTGAGCCAGAAGACCCAGGTTCAAGTTCCACCTGCTCTAGTGGTGTATCTCTGAGCAGGTTAATCATTGAAAATATAAAACCTGAGTTCGACAAGCCATTCTGAAAGGCTGCACACATCTTTTGTACAATACAAACCCCTAGCTTTCCCCCAGATCCGTCCATCTTACAGATCATAAACACAGGTGGAAATTCAGCGCCAGACTGCCTGAGAACTGGACAGGAACACACTCCCACCAGGTAAATATTCATGCATTTTGCCTCATGAGCAGGGGGAGCACTGCACAATCCCCCTTTTTTAAAATCAGACCACCAGGATAGCAGATGCTCTTCACTGCAAACCTGTTGAGACACACTTGTCCTCACCTCACAGAAGAGGGTTGGGAATTCTCTCTGTCTCCTCACCATCCCATCTCAACACCCAGTCTTACAGATGTTGTACGTTGTTAAAAGTGCCCAGTTGACACACCCCATCTCAACACCCTGTATTACTGATGTTGCACATTGTTAAAGGTGTCGAGTAAAAATTGAAAAAACAGCAGATGCTGTACATCAGAAACAAAAACACATATTGCTAGAAAAGCTCAGGCTGGTCTGGCAGCATCTGTGCAGATAAATCAGAGCTAACGTTTCGGACACTGGACCCAAAACGTTGGAATATAGAACATAGAACTATACAGCGCAGAACAGGCCCTTCGGCCCGCGATGTTGCACCGACCTGTGAACTAATCTAAACCCAATCCCCCTCCCTATTCCATCATCATCCATGTGATTATCCAAGGATTATTTAAATCTCCCTAATATGGTTGAGTTAACAACACTGGCCCTTACCACTCTCTGAGTAAAGAACTTGCCTCTGACATCTGTTTTAAATCTAACACCCCTCAATTTGTAGTTATGCCCCCTCATACAAGCCGATGTCATCATCCTAGGAAAAAGACTTTCACTGTCTACCCTATCTAACCCTCTAATCATCTTGTATGTCTCTATCAAATCCCCTCTTAGTCTTCTTCTTTCCAATGAGCACAGACACAAGTCTCTCAGCCTTTCCTCGTAAAACCTCTGACTTAACTCTGATTTCTCTCTGCAGATGCTGCCAAACCTGCTGAGCTTTTCCAGCAATATCTGCTATTGATGAAAGTGCCCTGTTGGAAATGACTGCACCCCAACCCCTGCCATCTCAACACCCAGTCTTACAGATACTCCACACAGTTCAAAGTGCCTGGGCGAGACCCCTCCTCCACCCCTCAACCCCAGCAAAGAACAGACACGAGAGATGGCCACCTACCTGCATTGTCGTGGCCCCACCTGGGCCTTTAGCTGCCATACCGGAGTCACATGGGTCTGCTTGCCATTCATGAGGGGAGAGTCAGCCACTGTGTACTTGCGAACTGTCTGTCAAATAAAGGGGCGGGGGGGGGGTCACCAGGTCCAAAGAGAAAGATGTAGGAGGAGTGGGCATAATTCACATAAACAAACAGCAACCCCTCCCCCGCACCCCCTTGACTTGGCTGAAAATGGGGAAACAGCTGCCTCAATGTGCTATATAATTCCTCAGCTCCCTCCTGCCCTCCCTTCACAGCTCAGTCTCTCAGCTCCCCCAAAAACAGGGGGGAAGGCAATGTCCTCGATAAGGGGCGGGGGGGACCTGTTTTTTTTTCCACCCTCCCCCTGTCTCTCACTCTCTCCCTCTCGGCTCCAATGGACCTCAGAGGGGCAAAAGTTTCACCCTAGATTTGCTGTCCTCTCCCGCGTTGCAACATTAAAGTGCCAAGGGCGAATCACAATTACCTGCGAGCGGCGGGGTTGGCACACACACACATACACACAGAAAGGGGAAAACAAAATAACGAAATAAATAAGCTGGAGATATTCCACCGAACCTGCTACTTTGCAGACACGCACAACGCTGGAAGCCACTCAGTTTAAACTGAAATCTGCAGCAGGGGCAAGAGAAACCCATTCCACAGCATCAGGCTCACCTGAAACGCTAAGAAGTCGCTCAGCTTCTTTTCCATGGAAGCAATCTCCGGGAGAGAGAGAGAGAGAGAGAGAGTGGGGGGGGGGGGGGGGACAGTCCATGTACAAACACCTCCCTGGTGGCTGTTAACCATCGAGAACTGGCTCACATTTTAAATTAACAAAAATCACGCTGCGGTTCGACACACACACACACAGATGCATCACTCAACTCCTCAGGAAATAAGGACATTGCTCGTGTGCTTCTGTATTTTTTAAAACAAGAGCAAACATTAAAGGAGCCGATCGCACTGCTCTCAGCAGCAGCTTGGCAATGCGCTGTCGGCTGGGAAGGGTTAATTCGCTGCCAGCTCTGCCCACATGCGGAGTTTGCCTCTCTCTCTCTCTCTCTCCATCCTCACACATTCGCAACTGTACCCACATCAGCTCTCCAGCTTCTCCCTCCCTCTCCCTCTCGGGGTAATAAGGTTGAGATTTGCCATCCCGCCCAGCTCCACTGTTGCTTCGAGGCCAGTGGAGATATCTGCTGAGGTCTCAGAGTTACTGCATCCCCCGCGGACAGACCAAACAAATCACCACAGAATACTGTTCAATTAGGTTTGCTTTCTGGGAATGCTCCCTCTCCCTTTACTCTGGGACCTCTGACCTGTCCTCTGCTTTGACTGGGGCTCTCTCACTTTGCAAACTTAGGGGATCCCAAGACTAGGGAGTACTGTATCTCTAAGCTGGATCCAAGGCTCCCAACCCCTCCCCAGAGACCACAAGAGAAAATGCCTCAGGACATTGTGGATTAGGAAACAGCAGCAGGCCATTCGGTCCACTTTGTCATTCAGCATGACCATGACTGATCCTTCTACCTGAACACCATGCCCTCACTTCTGCAAGAGCAGGCCTGCACAGAAAGATTTCGTATCTCCACCATCTGTCTCAGGAAGACCATGATCGGCTTGAGTTGACGTGGAAACCCTGATTACATTAGGGAAGGATCCTCCCCTCCCTCCTCCTCAATGGAAATAGGAAGAGCCATCACATCCTTTAATCATCTCAAAGCACCTTGGTTGGATCGTTTGATTTCCAGTTGGCTAGGGATGCAAGAGTTCAAAGGATGGGTGTGTCATAATGGCAGCTACACAGCTGGGAGTTACGGGTGGGGTGAATGTGTGCTTTAGATAGTCCAGGAATGAGGAACTCCCCTCTAGACTGGTGGGCATGGAATGATCAACAACTTCAAAGGAAAACTAGTCAGGCCATTAAGAGAAACAAACTTGTACGGCTACACAGATAGAGCAGAGGTATCTCTTTCTGGCACGGTGGCTCAGTGGTTAGCACTGTTGCCTCACAGCGCCAGGGACCTGGGTTCAATTCCAGCCTTAGGTGACTGTCTGTGTGGAGTTTGCACATTCCCCTCCAGCTGCTCTGGTTTCCTCCCACAGTCCAAAGATGTATTAGGTGCATTGGCCATGCTAAATAACCCATTGTGCCCAGGGATGTGTGGATTAGCCATGAGAAATGCAGGGTTACAGGGATAGGGTAGGAAGTTGAGTTTGGGTAGGATGCTCTTTGGAGAGTCAGTATAGACTTGTTGGTCCTGAATGGCCTGTTTCCACACTGCAGCGATTCAATTCTGTTCTCTACAGAGAGCCACATGGGTTAGATGGCCTTTTTTGGGTGATATTGACTCTATCAACACTGCCAGGACCTAAATTTAATAACTTATTCTTTGGGCCATACCTAATCGGCAATATTCCATATTGGAATGTTAGCCTAGATTTTAAGTTGTTAAAACAAAATGAGATCCTCTCCTAAGGAACAGTCCAGAGCAATGCTACTTGAGATCTTCCACAGCTACATCAACGTCAATCTATTGTCGGAAGACAAGAATAAACCAGAAAGCTGTCCAGCCTCCACCATTTAATTCAACTGAAGCTGCTGTCCACCTTGACTCCATTTACCTGCCTTGGCTCCATGTTCATTAATACTCCTGCCAAACCATATCCTATCATTTTAAAATTTGAAATTTCAAGCGCTCCCTCTGTGTGCAGCTCTTTGTGTTGGGGAGGGGGGGTTCAAAAGGGTCCCAAATTTCCATGCCCTTTGCGTGAACAGGTGGTTCTTCACATCACCCCTGAATGGTTCAGTTTCATTCTCTCAATGTCTGCACAACCAATGTCTCAAATCACTTTAATTAGATCACACCGTAATCTTCTAAATGAATCTCATCAATGCAACCCATCCCAGACGTTTAGTTCAGTTTTGAAAAGACAAATAGCCTTTCTCAGCTTGTGCCACCAAAGAGCTAACCACACAGACAACCTGTCTCATTCAGGGCTAGCAGTGGGTTGTAAGTATTATTTGTTGTGATAGGTCCTAACTATTGCACATCAAGACAAGCTATGAAACCAGACAACAGGGGTCATTGCTATCAAAAAGGCTTTCCAGCAGATACCGAGCTGCCGGCAATGCTAAGGCCGGTTTATCACTGTGGGTGATAAGTGAGTACATGATTTCTGACTACAACACCAAGTGATCCTCATTCAAGTTGCTTAACGGCAAACACAAAGGCTCTCAGTTTCTTCCTTGTGGGTGCCTTCGATAAACAACAGCCTTGTGTGGATAGACGGACTTGTACAAAGGAGAGCATCTCTCAAGTAAGTCACGGGAAAACCCCATGACACAATCTTTCCTGTACATAAATTGACAGCCACATTTCCGACATTATGAGCAGTCACCACTCTTCAAAAAATGTCCTTTGTGGGCTGTCTGACACTTGGAGGTGTCGTGATGAGAGGTGTATGAAGTAAAGCATAAAGATGTCGCATATATAGACTGGCAGTTGGGCTGAATGGACTGCTGTGTCAGTGTGACGTTTCCCGCATTACAACAGAGACTTCAAAACGATTTCATTGGCTTTGGGACGAGTTAAGGCGATGTAAAGGATTACAAAAATGCATCAATTTCTCTTTCTTTGTAGTTAGCACTCTCCAAGAGTGTTTCCTCTGCAATGTATTTTGAGACACTTTCAAATGGGTGATGAGATATTATATAAATGCAAATTTTTTTTAACACTATCTTCAAATATACAGTGGCTGCTCAGTTACAGATATCTTTATTCAATGCACAAACCTTCTGCAAGCCTCATCTTATTGCAAGCGGACAGGGCTTCATCACTTGTACAGGTCCCTGCAACCGCTCATACTGCTTGTGTAATGCACATTTCCTAGAAAGACCTTAGAGTAAAAACAATTCTCTGCTGGCAACAGGAAATTAAGTCAATGTGCGTCACCAAACAATATAATTATTCACATTTTTGAAGATGCCAAAGTGTCAGAACACAGGCTGTGCGCGCAGTAATGCACAGGGTTGAAACACTAAGAGAAGCATCAAATATGCCCAAAAATCATTTATTAAAGTTGTTCATACAAATAACTAAAAAGACAGAAGCGAATCATTGAGGAACACGTGGATGATGAACTGCACATTAGTGGTCAGGATGTGGCAAAGATCTTAATGATCGACATCGTGTTGCAGTGTGACCTATCCCATAGTGTGAACTTCGGCTCAAATGTTATCACTGTCACCTCTGAGACACAGAGTTGTGTTCAAACCAGAGACTTAAGCACATCACAGAAGCTAACAATTCAGTGTAATACGGACAGAGGGACAGAACCCGGCCATTTGACCTAACTGGTTGATGCCAGTATCTCTACTTCGCAAGAGCTTCCTCACCCTTCATCTCACCCTTTCAGCACAGCCTCTATTCCTCTCTCCCTCATATACTTACTTATTGATATGTTCACCCATGGGAAGTGGGTCTCACTGACTGGATTAGTGTTCATTGCCGATCCCCATTCGCTCTTGAGAAGGTGGTGATATGCTGCCTTCATGAATCATGCAGTCCATTGACTTGGTAGATAGCCCGACAATGCTGTTTTAGGGAAGGAACTCCAGGATTGCGGCCAGCAATGGTGAAGGAACGCTGATATATTTCCAAGTCAGGACGGTAAGTGGACTGTCAGGGAACTGCAGGTGGTGGAGCTCCCATGGAACTGCTGTCTTCTGGATGGCTGTGGTTGCATGTTTGGAAGGTGCTGTCTAAGATGCCTTGGTGAACTGCACCAGTGCAACCTGTAGATGGTACACACTGGTGCTGTGCATGGGGAGTGGAGAGAAAGAATGATGAAAGTGGTGGATGTGGTGTCAATCAGCTCACTGATTGTCGTGGATGGTGTCAAGCTTCTTGAGTGTTGCTGGAGCTGCACCCATCCAAGCAAGTGGGGAGTATACCATCACAGTCCTCACTGTAGGCATGTGGACAGCCTTTGTGGCATCAAGAGGTGAGATGCCCCTCTCAGCGTTCCTCCCCTCTGATATGCTATTGCTTGCTTTCACGTAAAATTGTATATTGACACCACTAACTCAAGCTCTTCTCAATTCTTGACAGTCACTAATAAAAACAATCATTTTTTGATAACCTGTGGTTTCAGGCCAATCCACAAGTGAGCATAGGTAGCATGTTTGGAATCAGGTGATTAGCTGACAAGCATTATCCCTCAGTACAACCCACCAAAAGCTAACCAATTACCTCATTACTATGAGAGGATTAGCTACCACTTCTACCAATCAAACAACTGTCACTAGGCGGAAGTGGGGACTGCAGACGCTGGAGATCAGAGTCAAGATTAGAGTGGTGCTAGAAAAGCTCAGCAGGTCAGGCAGCATCTGAAGAGCAGGAAAAATCAATGTTTCAGGTGAAAGCCCTTCATCAGGAATCCTGATGAAGGGCTTTTGCCCAAAACATTGATTTTTCCTGCTCCTCAGATGCTGCCTGACCTGCTGTGCTTTTCCAGCACCACTCTAATCTTGAAACAACTGTCTCTAGTTGACTTCATTTCACAATTGATGGCAGTGTCAAGATTGTGTTAGTCTCCGGTTGGTGGTCAATGGTGGTATCTTACTGAGAAAATCGGGAAGGGTCGGTTCTCGCTGACAGGCCAGCGTTGGCCACGGAGTGTCAAGGATACATATCGGCCAACTCCTCGGGTGAAGACCCAGGAACGAACGTCTCATTGACTGAAAGCGGGGGGACAAGCACTGGAGTCCCAGGATTAAGGAGTGACCCAGGTGACAGGTAAGAGGGAGTTGAGGGTCATGAGAAGAAGCAAAGACAGAGGGCCCCTCCATCTCCAGGCATTGCGTGCCTTTGACTGAGGGACACACTCCCCCCTACCCAGGAGGAGAGAAAACTGGCCGTATAGTTTGAGCTGTCAACTACACTGCATGGTGACACGCTCTCTGTGTTAATCCCAGCGATGGTGGCATGAGGCTCATAAATGGTCATTAATTGGTCACTTCTGTGCCTGTATTGATAGCGAGGTGAGAGGTTTTAAATTGAGTTTTCCAACATTAATCATAATTCTGGCAGAGCTGAGAAGCTGGTGGGGTTTGGGTCCGCCAGCACCCTGCCAATTTATGCACTCTTTCTGCCTCCGATTTTGGCCATCAGAGAGGGCAGAAGATTCCAGCTGATAAAACTCCTGGATCGAAGCAGCACATCTGTGATCTTTCAAAAACAGGTCACAGGTTGGGCCAATGTAATTGCACATTCTTTGAGGGAAAGATAGGGAATGAATATAGTAAGATGGTAAATGGGGAGATGGCTTTGCAAAATGTGCTGGACAAGCTGCCAGGTAAGAGACTTGTAACAAAAACTGTAGCTCATGATCATGGGAGAGTGTTGCAAATGGTTAGTGAGATGGCTAGGGAGCAGAAAGCATACAGTCAGCTTAATGGATGCTTTTGCACTGGCCGTAAGTGGGAGCATTCTGCACAGGGATCACTCTCAGGTTGGTCAGAGCTTACTGTGATGGCAAAATTAGGGTTAGGAAAACTATGAGGGTGATTGTAGGAGGTTTCAAGAGAAAATAGTAAATTCCAGTGGACACTGCTGAGACATAGTATTTGGAATTGATGCAATTGCATAGAAACAAGAAGAGAAAAGGGAAAAAAACTCACAGTCGTATCATCTCTCTTTAAGGGTCCCTCGGAATTGAGGTGGAGCAGCTCCTATTCCAGTTTGATGGGTTCAGAGATGACTGCTAAGTCCCATGTTCAATCCGCAGAGTCTGCCATGTGGGGTGGCTGGTGTTGAAAGTGGAGGGTTTCCTAGAGGTTGGTGCGCACACTCTATTGCCTCAGCTTCACCCCCTCAGCTCCTGGTGGAGTTTCACAACATGGGCGGTGCCTTCCTGAATAAACTTTCACAGGGTCTCCCATGAGTTGCCAGGGTTGTTTCACAGACATCTCGAACGTAATGCTGCCAACCCTCCAGAGAGTGTACTGCAACCAAACTTAATTATATCGCAATGTGCCTTTACGTAGCGCCTGGCACAACTCAAGGCACCCCACAGCTTAAGTCTCACCGCTGGAAAAATGGTGAACAGTTGGAAGAAACTTATTCACAAGGATTTCGATTACACTATTCAGAGCTCAAGGCAAACAGTTAAGAAATTTTGAAGTGCAGTCAATATTGTAATATAGGACTGATCTACAGCCAATCTGCACACAGCAAGCTCCTACAAAACAGCCATGAAGCAAATGACCTGCTGGATGCTTTATTGAAGTTGGTTGAGAGTAAATGTTTGGCCTGAACATTGGCAAGCACTCCTCTTCTTTTCTTCCTTGCTCCAGAGTTTTATCTGAGATGGTGCCTTGGTATGTTGTCTCATCCAGTAACCCATTGGCAGCGTTAGTCAGGATTCTACGTTCACCTCTCCAGTGAGGGTGAATAGATGATTTCAGTTAAATTGGCACATGATATTGTTGTAATTATCTGCCTGATGCTGAATTTCCTACTTGTTGGGACACTCTCATTAATGAAAGAAGGGAGACCTGTGTGCTATTATTGGCCATGCATCATTCGCATACCTCATTGGGAATAGCAACTTTGGCATATGTGCCTGTTTATACATTTTACAATTGGTGAGAGGTTTATTGATAGTCCTTAACTGTGTTCTTGTTTTGCTCCTATCAGGAGCCATAGGTCAGAGACTGGGGCCATCAATCAGACAACAATACCTTCCTCCCAATGGACTGTGATGAAGTTGGGGGGAGATCCTGAGGGGATTGCTCATGTCTTAACAGCAGGCAAGTTTCATTCATTCATCCATATTGGTTGTGGATGGGAGAAGGGCTCTGGGACCAGTTGATATCTTGAAAGCAGATGGATAACAGATAACACGTTTAAGTGACAAACCAGCTCTTGCTTTCTAGCAGTTATTGCTCTTTGCTTTAATTTCTTTGTTCATAGACCACTCTCTGCTTAGATCGATTGTTTTAACAACTCATCCATAATAAATGAACTGCCAATGAAAATAAATGGACGAGCCTTGCCCCAAACTCGCACCGTCACTAACTCCATTCCCATTATAATTCTCCAACTCACTTTAATGTGCTGGAGTATCTTAGAAATCAGTGCCAAATATGGTGCAGGATCAAAGAAAGGTACAGTTCAGAATCTTAGAAAGATACAGCACAGAGTCAGAGACAGATACAGCGCTGAATCGTGGACAGGTACAACACAGAACTATAAATAAAGCATACAGTGATACAGCATGATGGGATAGTATTTAGTTCTTCATGTCTGTGCTGCATTCATTGAAGGAGCGATGATAGTAGTCCCATTCCATCTCCCCAATTCTCCACAGCTCAGTAACCTGTTTCCCTTCAAGCTCATTTGAAAGTTACCATTGAATCTACTTCCGCCATCCTTTCAGCCCCCCTGCATTCCAGGTTGCAACAATTTACTGCGGAGTATTTGTTCCTCGTTTCACTTCTCATTATTGGGTCAATTAACCTGAGCTAATCGTTCCCTGAAATTCCCATTTGAATTCCTCAAATTAGATTTCCAAATGCTTACACAACACCAAATGACTCTAATCATATTCTTGGTGATCGTGCTTGATGTGAATTATTCCTTGTTGACCTCTCTATAGCCTTTGACAGGATTGCTCATCATCACTATTCCTCAGCATGAACTAAGTACACTTGCCTTTGGCTACATTCTCCTCCCCAGGGACCCTATCAGACTAAACTAGGCTGTTTGTAACTCTGGTTTCTTGTTAATATTGAGTCTCTGAACATCACAATGATTACCCACCTCAAACTCTACAACATTTGCCACTACCTGACTTATAAACTTTCTTAATACCCCACTGGATCATCAGCCTTTTTTTTCGCTCAAAATAGAGACTTGTTTCTGAAGCTTGTTGTTTTGCTCTCATCAGGACAGATGCAAGAATGCCAAATTTCACACAATCACAACAATTTATATTTCTGGGTGCTGACTGATTGACCGGAGGACTCTCATTGCTTGGGACCCTCCCATAGTGTAAGCAATAGGCTGCATAAATTTTGAATTAATTCAAAATTTGCGAGACCTGAACATTGAGTCATAGAGTCATAGAGATGTTCAGCATGGAAACAGACCCTTCGGTCCACCCCGTCCACGCTGACCAGATATCCCAACCCAATCTAGTCCCACCTGCCAGCACCCGGCCCATATCCCTCCAAACCCTTCCTATTCATATACCCATCCAAATGTCTTTTAAGTGTTGCAATTGTACCAGCCTTCACCATGTTTCTTTTGTGAATAGCGAATAGGTTCCTGCATGCAGATACCTACTGTGATTGTTTGAAATTTGGCATTCTTGTCCTCATGAATACAAGATAAAAAGCTTTAGTAACATGTCTCTCTTTTCAGTAATACTCATGTTACTAAATACTGCTGAGAGGATTTATGAGTTTTTAATTGCTAACTCACAGCGGTGGGCATCTCTGACAAGATTCCTGATATTCTTTGAGAAGCTAATGTTGAGCGAACATCATCAATATAAGTTTGCTAGGCCACTTCAGAGGGCAGTTAAGAAGCAACCATTGCTGTGCGTCTGGAGTCACATGTAAGATCAGACTAGATAAGGATGGCAGATTTTCTTCTGTAAGGAAGTATTAGTGAACCACATGCATTTTGACAACAATCTGATAATAATCCCAAAGTAAAGACACCAAGCCACAGAGTAATATTGACTGAAAAGCAATACTGCCACCAGATGAACCAAACTATCAGTATTTGATACAAAAGAGGTAACAAATTTACATAGGATATAACAGCACAGAGTAGGTCATTCCACTTAACAGAGCTATGCTGGTGCTCCTACCTTCCGTGATTCCACCCTTTCAGTAAACTTTCTATTCCTCTGCCTCATGTCAGCATCTACTTCTCCATTAATTGCAGTTATGTCAGAGACTTCAAATATGTTGGCCCTGCTCTATTCTGTTAGTGTTCTGAAGGTCTTATGTACAGGGCTGTACTCATACTGCACACCAGCTAACTATATACGATTGTAATCCAGTTTCTTTGTTAGTTGATCTTGGTTTGGCATCTTATTACACATTATCAGCTGCAATTTTCCATACTGCTGAAAAGAGGACTGAAATCCTTTGATAAGCGAGGATCAGAAATGAATTGCTACTCTCCGTTTATCCAATAATAAATGGGCAGAGCAAGTTCACAGAATCACAGAATTGTTATAGCGCAGAAGAAGCCATTGAGCCCATTGTGCCTCATTCTTGACACCATCCTGGACAAAGCAGCCCTCTAGATCAGCACACCTTCCACCACAAGATACACTGCAGCAATACTCCAAGACTCCTTAGTCAGCACCTTCCAAACCCATTGCTTCCACTACCTGGAAGGGCAAGCGAAATGTTTGGGAGCACCACCACCTCCAAGATAGACACCATCCTTAGAGCTACAGCACTGTTTTTTCAGTACCGCTGGGTCATAATCCTGGAATCCCTTTTCTACAGCACTATGGGCATATCTACATCCCAAGGACTGCATTGGTTCACAAATGCAGCTCACCAGCACTTTCTCAAGGGCGATAAAGGTTCACCTTCTGAGTGATGCTGAGGCCCCACAAATGATTTTTAAACAAGCTTGGTCAGTAAACTGAGGAGTGCTTCTTCTCTATTGAATGTCTCTTCAAAAAAGTGCCTCAGGTCAA
Source organism: Chiloscyllium plagiosum (assembly GCF_004010195.1). Taxonomy (NCBI): domain Eukaryota; kingdom Metazoa; phylum Chordata; class Chondrichthyes; order Orectolobiformes; family Hemiscylliidae; genus Chiloscyllium; species Chiloscyllium plagiosum. Next base: position 22,327,769 of record NC_057747.1, on the reverse strand, counting down.
CTTCTCACCTGGAATACAGCACTACTGGCAGTGCAGCACTCCCTCAATACTGGAATGTCAGCCTGGATTATGTGCTCTGGTCAGCAGCTCACAAAGGCAGAAAACATGTCTGTAGGAGATGATCACCCTTCAATAAATTTACCTCAAAGACCAGACCACTGGTTGTGCAATTTCTAACCCCATCTCACTAATCAGCTTTAGTTTATCTACATAGTGGCTGCTGAGGTGGGGAGGGAAGACATGAACTGCACAGAAACAGAAACATGGAAGATAGGAGCAGGAGTAGGCCATTCAACCCCTCTAGCTGCTCTCTCATTCAATATGATTTATTGATCTCAATCCCCTCACCCTACCCTCCCACCATATCCCTTAATACCTTTAACCACATGGGCTATATCTACCTCCTTCTCGAAAGCACAGTTTATCTGCACTAACCCGGGAGGTAGATTATGAAACACAGAATTATTTTCAGCAAGTTTAGTGGCTGAGGTTGAGTGGAGAAGCAAGCTAGACATTTCCAACCTTAACCTCATATCAGTCTCGTAATAACATTTCACTGCAACATGTACAGAAGCAAGGAGTCATTAATTAATTCACAGCAATATTTAAATAAACCAAGAAATGTTGCAGTTTGTTGCCTAAATCCCTATGTACCCATCTGAGGAGAAAGGTGTGATGTTCAGAAAACACCTCTATTTAAAGTCTGTACTTTTAAACACTCCAGAATCATCATTTTGCAGGGACTGTGACTGAACTGCAGCCGTTACCTTCTCTGAATCGATCATAAATGGTTGCGATCCAAAAGCAGTGCATTATACTAACACCAATATCTGTGTTACCTTTAAGGTAACTATGTAGCGTCTTCAGCAGTTTGATTGATAAAATGTTAATCAACATTATGCAACACTGTTAAAGTACACACATCACAGAGAATAGTGATTAAAAATCACTACCTACCTTCAGTGCAAATTCAAACGTGCAAGGAACATCTTAAAATGCCAACTTAAATGTTGCTGATTCAATCCAGTTACTGATCCATTAATCCACACCAAGTGGATTACAAGTCAGAAGAAATTGTTCAACTTTATTTTTTGTACTCTGACCATAATATGATCAACTACAAGATAGAGGAGCTAAGATGAGACAAATAGTCTTCACACATTTGATTTAACTTAACTTGATTTATTATTGTCACAAGTACCGAGGTACAGTGAAAATTTTTGTTTTGTGTGCAGTACAGGCGTACAAAGACCATACGGTGATTGAACAGAGCGAGGAATACAGAGTTGGCTGCAAAGAAGGTGCACAATAAGCAAGATCAACATTAGATTTGAAATTCGAGAGGTCCATTCAGCAGTCTAATAACAGCAGGGAAGAAACTCTTCTTGAACCTGTTTGCATGCGTGTTTCAGCTTCTGTATCTTCTGCCTGACAGAAGAGGTTGGAAGAGATTATAACCGGCGTGGGAGGGGACTTTGATGATGTTGGCTGCCTTTCTGCGGCAGTGAGAAGTGTTGATGGAGTCACTGGATGGCAGGTTGGCTGACATGGTGTGATGGTCTGGGCTACCCATCTTTGATTGTCAACATCACTTCAGACAGTAACCTTCCAATTACCCATCATTAGCACGATAACTCAGTAGCACTATGAATAAGTCAAAATGGTTTGGTTGCCAATTGGTTCTGAAAAGGCTTGATATAATGATCCAGAGTCAATCCCAGCTCATTATAGTAATGGTTGAATGTTGATCACTCTGATAGATTCAAATTACCTAATTACTAATCAAAATATTGAAGACACTTCCATTACTGATTGACATGATTTAGTTGCAGGAAGTGTTATAATCTGGTGTCTCCCTGCGTGACAAACTGTTGCAGGAGAAATGCTAAGTGGTGTCTGTATTACTGAACAAGCTAAAGTGATATAGAAAATTCAGTACAATGCAGCTTAAACAAAGACATTTCTGACCATTGCTTGCACTGGCTGCTTGAAACAGTTATCCAATTAATTCCACACCCCATTTCTTTTGCCATAGCCTGGCAAAACCATGTGTCCAATTGCCTTTCAAAAGTTATATTTGAATCTAAATCCCACTTGAGACAGTGCCTTCCAGATCATCATAATTCACTGTGAATTATTTTTAAACCTCGTGCTACCTTTGATTCTTTTGCCAATCATCAGAAATCTGCCAGATCTGGTTATTCTAGTACTTTTTTATTTCAGATTTCCAGCATCTGCTGTATTTTGCCTTCACCTTAAATCTGTGTCTCTCTGGCTTGTCGCTGCTCCAGTTTAGTCTATCAAAACAGTTTATGGTTCATGATTTATTAAATTTCCCTTGATCAAATCCCCCTTTGAGCTTCTCTGCTGAAAGTGGACCTCCAGTTTCTTCAGTGTCCACACAGAACTGAAGACTTTCACCCCAGCAGTAGCTGTCTTCACACAGACTTAATTACTGAACCCGATACCCTCAGAAAATGCAGTTCTTAGTATTGGCTGCTTCAACTTCGAGTGATTGTTTTAATTTTTAGTTGCTATGAAGGGATCCTCATTTTTCAATTGCACTCGGGGAGACCTGGCTGAAAGGGGCAATCTTTTGATCTGTTTTGAAGGGGAGACAGTGTCTTAATGACAGCATGACCCAGGTCTGGTGGAGTTTAAATTCAATTAATGTGTAAATGAAATCTAGCCTCAGTAATGACACTGACCATGAAACTGCCATCAATTGGCACATAAATCCATCAGGGTCTACCCTTTTAAAAACAATTTTCACGGTATTTGGGCTTTGCTAGCGAAGCCAACATTTTAGCCCTGTCCCTAACTTCCCAAGAACTGAGATGGTATGCTAGGGCCATTTCAGAGGGAAGTTCAGAGTCAACCATATTGCTGTGGGTCTGAAGTCACATGTAGGCCAGACCAGGTAAGGTTGAAAGATTCCCTTCCCTGAAGGTCGGTTGTGAAGCAAATGGGTTTTCAAAACAACTGGCAATGCTTACAGGGTCACCAAGAGGCTAGCTTATGATTTCTGAATTTTATTGAATTTAAATTGCCATATATGGTGCGGTGGGATTTGAACCTGTGGACTCTGGTGTATTAGCACAGTGACAATATGTCTACACCAATGCAGTCCTCTCCCACCTCAGCCGATAGGTGACTCCAGATCCACAGTCTTGTGATTGGCTCTTAACTGTTGTCTGAAAGGGTCAAGCAAGTTTATTAGGGATGTGTAACAAATGTCAGTGACTCCCACGTCCAATCATAGAATCCATACAATGTGGAAGAAGGCCATTCGGCCCATCAAATCCAAACAGGCCCTCCAGAAGACCATCCCATGCAGACCCTGTAGCCCTGGATTTCTCATGACTAACCCACCTAGCTTGCACATCCCTAGACACTGTGGGCAATTTCCTATAGACAATCCACCTGACCTGCACACCTTTGGACTGTGGGAGGAAACCAGAGCACCCAGAGGAAACCCACACAGACACGAGGAGAACGTGCAAACTCCACACCGACAGTCGCCTGAGGCTGGGATCAAACCTGGGTCTCTGGCGCTGTGAGGCAGTAGTGCTAATCACTGAGCTACTGTGCTGCCAATGAAAGAATAAATTAAAAATTAAACTCTGTAAAGAAGAGATGCAGTGGGAGCATATTCAGCATGTTGGCACACCAAGGGTGAAGCTTTTTATTCTTTCATGGAAAGTGAGGGTCACTAACGTGGCTAACATTTATTGCCCATTCCTAATTGCCAAGAGATTAATTAAGAATCAACCATATTGCTGTGGGTCTGGAGTCACATGTAGGCTAGGTGAGGTAAGAATGGTAGACAAGCCGGAGGCTGGAAGAACACAGCAAGCCAGGCAGCTTCAGGAAGTAGAGAAGTCAAAGTTTCAGGTCAACACCCTTTGTCAGGATGGGTCTCAACCCAAAACATCGACTTCTTCACCTCCTGATGCTGTCTGGTTTGCTGTGTTCTTCCAGCCTCCTGTTTGTCTACTTTGGATTCCAGCATCTGCAGTTTTTTTTGTTTCTAACTAAGCCTAGGTAAGCATGACAGATTTCCCTCCCTAAAGGACATTAGTGGACTGGATGATTTTTTACAACAATTGATATGGGTCATGTGGCCATCATTAGATGACTTTTTAATTCAAATTTCACCATCTGTCACTGTGGGATTCAGACTCACATCCGCAGCACGTTAGCCTAGGTTCTAGATTTCCAGTGACATTGCCACTGCATCAGCAGTTAACATGACAACATCTGGGAGAGGAACAAACAGTCGCAATCTGCTTATTACCCTTTAAAGACAGGTGCTTCTTGAAGCATAGTCAATATTAGTTCATGGATTGCACATACACACATCCAAGACATCATGCCCTTGGCTTTCAATTATTTCCTCAAGTTAGATAAAAGCAGGTGATTTTAGCAACTGGGATCAGAAAGATTAAATTACAGAGTAAGAAGGGCGAAGAAAGAAAGAGGTCATCGAATGGGGTTTGAGCTGGCGAGTTGCAGCGAGACCTCCCACGATGCCTGCCACTCATTTCACGACTGCAATGCTCTAGGATTTCATTGGGAACAAACCAAGTTTGACAGCAATCCAACGCAACCTGAAGTCGTTCTTCGGAATGTCACCAGAAAACTGAATGTGCATCAATCTGCAGTGGCAGCTCATGTGCAGACAGACCCCTGAGGCATCTCAGAATGGTTTAAGATTTCTAGTTAACTCTTACACCTGTTTGTATCTGCTGCACTCGACAAGGACTGGTTCCACCAGAAGTTATTAACCAACCTAGCTGCTTCTTTGTACGTAAGCACTGAATGGCTTGGTTCAAGTGGATGGAACTATTTGTCTTTCATTGAATTCTTGATAGGTGTTATTGAATAGCCAGCAAGGAAGGTAGATTAATACATTTTGTTCCTCTTTTCAAAACAAGCCTTTATCATACATTATTGCATCTTGGCACAGTTACACTTCTTCTCAATGCCAAAGTCTTTTACCTTTCCTGCTCATTAAATTTAAAGTTCTCTGTAGAATTTAAAGTGAACTCTATCTCAGATGTGGTTCGGCAGAACTGCTGGAGGAGCCAGCTTCCAAAACAGATGTTAAGCTATTAGACCATAAGACTTAGGAACAGAAGTAGGCTTTTTGGCCCATCGAGTCTGCTCTGCCATTCAATGAGGTCATGCCTGATCTGATGAACCTCAACTCGACTTTCCTGCCTTTTCCTCATAATCCTTGATTCTCTTCCTGATTAAAAATCTCTCTCTCTCTCAGCTTAAATAAACCTAACTACCCAACCTCCACAGCCCTCTGCAGCCAACAGTTCCACAGACTCATCATCTTCTGAGAGAAGAAATTCCTCCACCCCTCTGTTTTAAATGGGTGACTCCTTACTCTGAGATTTTGCCCTCTGATCCTGGACTCTCCCACAAGGAGAAACAACTTTCAGCATATACCCTGTCAAGCCCCCTGAGAATCTTATAGGTTTAAATAAGTTCTCCTCTCATTTGTCTAAACTCCAAGGAGTTGAAACCAAAATCTCGCCTTTCCCTTTCGAGCTTAAAAAAAGACCCACAGCCACTAATCGAAGAAAAACATTCTCCCCCGTATCATTAAAATGGATTAACTGGTCATTATCTTCCTGGTGGTATGAGATCGTACTGTGTACAATCTTTAAAAATTAAATCATGAGATGTGGGCTATTACTGGCTGCATTATCATTTATTGCCCAATGCCCAGTTAAATGTCTACCACATTTCTGTGCATTAGTAGGACATAGAGGCCAGTCTGGCTAACGATGGGTTTCTTTCCCTGAAGGACATTAGGGACATTAAGGACAATTGGATTCTTAAAACAATTGACAATGGTTACATTCTTGTTATTAGGCCAGATCTTTAACAATTCAAATTACACCATCTGCGATGGTCATTAGATTATTAGCCTGGGGCTCTGGATTGCTAGTCCTGTGACACTATCACAACACGACTAACCCCCATAATCAGAATTAATACTGTGGATGCTAGAAATCTGAAATAGAAGCAGAAAGTGCTGGATAAACTCAGCAAGTCTGGCAGCATCTATGGAGAGAAGGTAGAGTTCACATTTTGAGTGCAATGTGACTATTCTCTTGAGCGTGTTAACTCTGTTTTTCTCTCTCTGTGGATGCTGACAGACTTGTTGAGTTTCTATCTCGCTACCCACCCCCTCGTTGGCTGCTACGTTTCCTAAGCCTCAGCAGTGGCTACACCCCAGCAGAACCTCATTGTCCCTTAAGCTATAAAATGCTTTGCAAGCCTTTCACAAACTCACAGAATCTTTACCCCCTAAGAAGGAAGCGACTCAGCCCATTGTGTCTGTGCTGACTGTCTGATGGAACAATCCACCCAAAATCACTCTCCCACCTTCCCCCATGGTCTTCTACATGGTCTTCCTTCATAGCTAATAATCCAATTCTCTTATGAATTCCTTGACTGAACTTGTATCTCAGGCAACTGATTCCAGATTCTAAGGATTTTTAGGCCACTTTTGGAATATTGTGTGCAATTCTGGTCTCTCTCCTCTAGGAAGGATGTTGTGAAACTTGAAAGGATTCATAAAAGATTTTGTAAGGGTTGGTGGGTTTGAGCTACAGGGAGAGGATGAATAGATGAGGGCTGTTTTCCCTGGAGCAATGGAGGCTGTGGGGTGACCTGATACAGGTTTATAAAATCATGAGGGGCATGGCTAGAGTAAATAGACAAGGTCTTTTCCCTGGGGTGGGGAGTCCATAACTAGAGGGGAATACGTTTAGAGTGAGAGGGGAAAGATATAAAAGGGACCAAAGGGGTAACGTTTTCACGCAGAGTGTGGTGCGTGTATGGAATGAGCTCTCAGAGGAAGTGGTGGAGGTTGGTACAATTACAACACTTAAAAGGCATCTGGATGGATAAATGAATAGGAAGAGTTTAGAGGGATATGGGCCAAGTGCTTTAGGATATCTGATCGACATGGACGAGTTGGACCGAAGAGTTTGTTTCTGTGCTGTATGACTCTGTGATTCTATGACTCACTGTGTGAAAATTGTTTTCCATCATGCCGCCCTTGCATCTTTTTTCCAAACACCTTAAATCCGGGCTCTCTGGTTCTCAATACAAACAAAAGAAAGACTTTCATTCAGGTAGCACCTATCATGACCAACCTGAAGCATTTTACAGCCAGCTAAGTACTTTTTGAACAGTAGTCGGTCTTGTAACGTAGGAAATGCAGCAGGAAATTTGTACACAGTAAGCTCCCAAGAAAAGGTCACGAGGTAATGATGAGATTGCCTGTCTTTTTTTAATTGTGTTGATTGAGAAATTAATATTGACCGGGACGTCAGAGAGAAATCCCCTCATTTTCTTCATGTATTGCCACGGGATCGTTTACGTTCATCTGAGGGGACCAAACTCACAAACGTCTTACTCAGAGGTGAGAATGCCACGCACTGAGTCATGGCTGAGACCAAAGACCAAAAAATGACTGGGGTGGGAAATTAAAATGATACACTTGTGCTGTTAGCCACCTTAAGTTGCTAAGCACGTTGCCTGCTCTTAAAGCACTTTAGAAATACCAGTTACTGTGGTGGGGGCTGACACCCAGGCACTTTATTGCAGGTCTGAGAGATTTCAATCCACACTTGGCCACCTCGCTCCTTATCTGTTCGATAATGATGCTTTCATCACATCTAGGAACTTGTAGCTTGATGAATAAAAAAAATCAGTAAGGGAAGAAACAAAAAGCTGAAGAGAAATAAATCCTGACAGAGTCTTACATTTCTGTCAAGTTCAAGCCACCTCTAACACTCCTCTACCTTTGTCTCTGAGGTTTCTGGTCCACCTGATATTATGAATAGTATCAGCAGCCTCTGATCCATTCAAAGGCCTCTTCAGAAAATACTTCATGCACCAGTTCAAATACCATCACCAGCAATAATTGATTTGTGTATGTTGCTACGCTAGAGTTGAACCTCTGACAGTCATAGGCAGGTTCTAAAGGGTAAACAGTCTTGCGATAAAAAGCACGGAGAACAACTCCTCATCCTTCAGTTAGCTTCGCATGACACCTCTCCTTTACACAGCCTTCAGTGAATAGTTCAGCACCCACATTAAATGCAAAGATACATGCAAACAACTCAGGCAATTCACCCTGACCTCACTTATTCACCCATTGGTGCTCAACTAATGATTCAATGGGTTTTGATGCTTTAATTGCTCCTTTGGGAGTCCATTTCCTGTGATGATCTCCTAAGAACAGGATCAGTCCAAATTTGCCTTTATCAAGTTAACCCTGTGCTCCCTTGTGTTGCTCTAACCTAAAGAATCTTGGACGTGCCTGCTTGACATCATGTACTAGTTTATGAACCGCGATAACAATTACACGGTCCAGCTTCCTTGGAACCCAGACCCTGTAATGCTCAAATCCAATCCGCATCACAGTCGCTGGTGTATCTCAAAGAGCGCATTTAATATCACACTGACATTTCAACAAGTTCCTTTGACTACATGACCATTTCTGAAAATTGCCAACCACTCACCAAATGATTAGATCATGTCATTATTCATAGCTGCTCCACTGATGGAGTCTGAAGATAGCTAGTGGTTTCAGTTTTGCCCATTTCTTACAGTAAAGCAGTCAGGCTTAACTTGGGAATGGGGGTACTTCGATATTCACGTGGAACTGAATCAATAAGTGCTTGTATTATGCTGGTATTAACATTCCTTCAGTCCTTCAGGTAGTCACGCAAAGTCCCCTCAAAGTCCTCCATAATTTTCTTGCAATTGCAACTAATGACAAGTGGCATGGATAATGTATTAAAAAAATTCACGAAGTGGTCAAGCACAACAATTCTTGCCTCACCTGACATCGCTTTGCCTACTTATCCAACTGGAGTATTTCCCCATAAAATTCAGGCAGAGGATGCATGCACCAAAAGAGGTCAATTGCAGAGGTGTGGTGGCACCAAGGCCACATTTGACTGGTAGTGGCATCAAGGAGCCCTAATAAAACTGACTCAATGGGAAACAAGACAAAACTCTCCACTCCTTGGAGTTATATCTGACAGAGAGGATGATGGTTGTAGTTAGGAACCTATAGTAACATAGGAACTAGGAGCAGGAGTAAGCAATTCAGCCTTTGGAGCCCACTCCACCATTTAACATGATCATGGCTGATCCTATCCTGGTCTTTTCTTTCATACCTCCTCCCTATAGCCCTTTATCCTGCTTTTCATCAGAAACATATCTATTTTTTCTTGAATTTGTCGATTGATTTTATCTCCACTGCACTGTGAGTTCACAACCCTCTGAGAGAAATAGTTTTTCCACATCTGAGTTTTGAACCAACTGCCTCTCACTCTATATCTATGACCTCTTGTTCGAGACTGTCTCACAAGGGGGTACACATATTCAACATCATTGGAAGTCAGTCATCTCTGGACATCTCTGAGGAGTTCCTCAGGATAGATATTTTCTAATCGACCTGTTCAGAGATGTTATGAAACACCTTTGGGGCAGGTTGAAATGTGAACCCAGGCATTCTGGCCAAGAGGTAGGGATACTACCATTGCACCACAAGATCACTAACTCCTCAGGGTAGTACTCCTAGGTACAACCATTTTGAGCTGCTTTATCAATGACCTATGTGTCTTCATAATGGCAGAAGTGAGGATGTTTGCCAATGATTTCACAATGTTCAGCATTACCCATAATTCCTCAGATATGTCCAAATATGGCAAAACTTGGACATTATCTAGCTTTGATCTGACAGGAGGCAAGTAACATTCATGTTACACAAGTGCCAGATAATGACCTTTGACAAGGATGTTGCCAGGGTTGAAGGGTTGGAGCTATTGGGAGAGGCTGAATAGGTTATTTTCCCTGGAGTGTTGGAGGCTGAGGGGTGACCTTATAGAAGTTTATAAAATCATGAGAAGCATGGATAGGGTAAATAGACAAGGTTTTTTTTCACCCAGGGAAGGGGGTTCCAAAACTAGATGAGAGAGGAAAGATTTGAAAGAACCTCAGGTACAAATTTTTCACGCAGAGGGTGGTATGTGCATTGAAGTAGTGGAGGCTGCTACAATTACAACATTTAAAAGGCATCCAGATGGGTAAATGAATAGGAAGGGTTTAGTGAGATATCAGCCAAATGCTGGCAAATGGATCTAGATTACATTCGGATATCTGATCGGTATGGATGAGTTAGATCAAAGGGTCTGTTTCTGTAGTGCACATCTCTATGGCTCTATGACCGTATGGTTATGGACAGATTATTAGCCCTCTGCCTGGAGATCAGTTATTATAAAGTGACCAAAATCTTTCCCAAAGAGCAATGGAAATGGAAACTTTATCCAGGCCTGTTCTACCAGCTACAACTAAATCACATGTGCGTTGATACAGAAAATGGACAAGGAAGTGGGCAAGGCTTACTTGCTATAGATAGACACAATATAAACTAGTCTTAAAGCATTGGCTCCCAGATAGGGTTAAACCTTACAAGCTTAACAAGAGGTGAGATTGTCTGCAAGGGGCTGATTAAAGTTACTCAGTGAGGAACAGAGAGACAGTCGCACTTAAATGGGAGGCCTTGAAATTTGGCTTCTGGCACTGCAGGTATCAAATTCAAGGCGCATGGTCATCCCGAGAACGAGACAATGAAGTTTGAGGGAAATCGCCTGCACATTCCAGCTCAGAAGGTGGGACTACTTGCTGTCCAAATCTGGAAAATCCAGTACTTTGTAAAAGAGTTACAAACAGCTCCTTCTGAATTCAAACTTGACCAAAGGCCATCCATCACTGCCTGTCGCATCCAGTAAACTTAAATTCTAAGCAACACTCTTAGGTTCCAAGTTCTTGTCCCACTCCAGTGACTTGACTGCAACATTTACAACAACACTCCTGATACAATACTAAGGGCAGGCTGTACTGTTGATAACACTAGAGTTTGACAAGAAGATTAATTCAGTTGAATTTAATACAAATATGAAGTTATGTACTCTGGTAGGAAGAATGGAAGAGATGAATATTGTTTAAATGGAGAAAGACCGCAGAATATGCAGCACAGAGGGATTTGGATGCTCTCACCCATGTTTTACAGAAAGCTAGCATCCAAATTAAGCAAGTGAAAGGGAAGGCAAAAGGAATTGCCTATAGCTTTTATTTCATAGGAATGAAAAATAAAAACAAGGCAGTGCTTCTACATCTATACAAGGCACTGGTCAGGTCACACTAAGACTACTGCGAACAGATTTGGTTCCCTTATCTGAGAGTTACCTAACCCTTACCCTACCTAAAGATAGACCTCACCTGATCTTCTATGTAAAGCCGTCAGTAAGACAGTGTAAGCGGATAAGCTATATTTCAGAGGCAGTAGGGATGCAAATCAGACTCCATCCACTCTACTCCAGTCAATTTTGGGACTGCTGATTTGTCACTTGCATGAACATAATGAGAAATAGAAGCAGGAGTAGGCCGTTCAGCCCATCAAGCCTGCTCCACCATTCAATAAGATCACGATGGTCAAGATTGGAGTCTTTACTCCATTCCAGTGCCTCCCCCAAAATCATTGGCTCCCCTGTCAACCAAACATCTTCTATCTCAGCCTTGAATGTATTCAATGATCCAGTTTCTTGCTGTGCTCTCGAAGACATCAATGTTTTTCTCAGAGAGGAAGATCCTCTTTGTCTCAGTCTTAAGTAGGAAGCCATTTATCTTTAAACCCTAGCTCTGAAATCCCCCATGAGAGAAAGCTGTGGCATTCTTTATTGCAGAGGACTGTCAGGGATGGGGAATTAAGTATATTCCAGGCTGAGACGGGCAGATTTTAATCTGTAAGGGAATTCAGGATAATCAGGAAAGTGGAGTTGAGGATGATAGGGTCAGCCTTGACCTCGTGGAATAGCAGTGCAGACGTGATGGGCTGAACAGCCTTATGGTCCTACAGAGAAGAAACATCCTCTCAGAATCCATGCTTCAAAGTCAAATCTCCATCCCAATAAATCTGATACAGCCTAGGGATTCAGCTTAATGAAGAGACAAGGTAGACAAGCAGGAGGCTGGAAGAACACAGCAAGCCAGGCAGCATCAGGAGGTGGAGAAGTCGACATTTCAGGTGTAACCCTTCTTCAGCCTCTTGCTTGTTGACCTTGGATTCCAACATCTGCAGCTTTTTTGTCTCTAACGAAGAGACAAGGCTGTCAATAGGGGTAGTCCCAGACTCACTAAGTTATTGAAGATCCAGCAGGTATATTTCAAAAATTGCTGCTCTCACAGACCTTGCTGTGGATATGCAGCCCCTGATTATAGACCGACTCCCAAAAAATGGACAAACTGGTCTAACATTGACATTCCACTGCATTTCCATAGCACCTTTCACACCCTCGGTACTGTGCCCTCAACAGTCTGCGAAGTCTCTTTGGAGTGTAGTCATTGTCACAACAAAAATGGCAGCTGCTCAGGCTTCACAAGACCCCACTACCCATAAACGTGGTAACTGGTTTTTAATTCATGATGGTTGAAGGATATTCTATTAATGGTAAAAGTACCTCAGCTTCTCCTAATTAGTGACGTGGGCTGTTTTATGTTGGCCTGAACGGATAAATGAACCTGAGGTTAATGTCTCATCAGAAAGACAGAACCTCTGAGAGTCCACAGCAGCCCCTCAGTATTGCATAGACCGCCAGCCAGAATTCCACCCTCAAGTGATGTCAACCCATAGCTAGCTGCCCCCGAGGCAAGAGGGGTTGGTTAGCTCAGTTGGCCACATGGCTGCTTTGCAATCCTGAGTGATGCCAACAACGCAGGTTCAAATACTGCACCAGTTGGAGGTTATCATGAAAGACCTTTGCCCCTCCCAAGAGGTGTGGTGACCCTCAGGTTAAACTACCACCAGATCTCTCTCTCTAATGAGAGAACAGCCCTCTGGGATAACAATGACTTTGCTATTTACTTCCCGCTGAGCCACAGCAGCCTCACGTTGGATTTGAGTTTCAGCCAAGTGTGATGCTGTCTGTAAAGCAAAAGGCAGAATTAAAATAAGCCTAAATATAGGAGGAGGCGGCATCAGTGCTGACAAATAAAACAAGCAACAACCCTTTCCAATTCGGCCAAAGTGGAAATACTGTGGCGAGTGAGGGGAGCTGCAAACACACTGTTAAAACTCTTGATATTAGGGGGGGGCAGTTGCTAAGTAACTGTTTGTGGTACAGGTCACCAAAGCCAGGCTGAAGGGAAACACAGAGGCAAAATGCATGGTGGAGATTTCAAAATGTGTGGGCAGGCCCTTTTGTATGGCGCTCCACAGGCCTAGCTGTTGCCTAGCGACGGGATTGACGTCTTTCGCCTGAAGTTAGAGATGAGGTTAACACTGCATTAAAGGAAGGAAATGAGCTACACTCCTCCACACTGGTTAACAGAGGTGCTTCAAGAGGAAGTGAAAGGAACCGGGATTCTGCTTCTGAAATTTTCCTTTCTATAACCGGATAGGGAAATCCCAGCATACTGGCTAATTTAGAAAGTAAAATTCCACTGTCAGGCCGAAAACCCCGACTCTATTTCCATTTGGTATCATTTTGGGAGGGGTTATGAGAGAGGTAGTGAAAGTTTTGCTGTTAAATTCCCACATTCATTTCCAAGTCTTCGATTTGCAGTACCTGACTTTGATCCCAGCGCAAGAGAGTGCTACAATGTCAAAGGGCATGCCACAATTTCAAGTCAACCTTCAAAACATCCAGCGGTGCAGGTGGATATCACAGATCATGCGGCCTAACCAACATTCTTCCCCTCAAACAGCCCCAGGTCCACCAGGATACATTAGCCATACTCACATCACTGGTCTCACTGGTGCTGCCATCTACAATATAGCCATGCAATGTGCCTGCTCAGTGACGTACACTGCATGTGATAGACCGCTTTAGAAATGCTGGTGTGTTTGGTTTTTTTTATCCCTTACTCAACAGATTTCTTTTCCTATCTATCCCATTGACAGTCGTGTTGTGAGACAGTTGTGTACTGTTTTATAAAACAATTCATTCGCAGGATGTGGGACAGCATTTATTGCCCATTGCTAATTGCACAGAAGGGGTCGTTAAGAGAAAACCACATTGCTGTGGCTCTGGAGTCACATGTAGGCCAGACTGGGTAAGGATGGCAGATTTCTTAACCTAAATGACATGAGTGAACCAGATGGGGCTTTTTTTCCCAACGATCAACAATTTCATGATCATCATTGGACACTCAGTTCCAGATTTAATATAAATTTGAATTCCACCATCAGCTATGTTGGGATTTGACCCGGGTTCCAGAACATTACATGCGTCTCTGGATTAATAGTCTAGTGATATTCTAGTCTAAGCCATCCTCTCCCCCATGTTATTATAATAGTCATCCAGAGAGCTCAAATCCTACCATTAACAGCAGGCAACATTTAAATCGAGTTAAAAAATCTGGTGTCAAATAGTTGTTCTCAGCTAACATGGTCACTAATACGATCATTGATTGTTATTGAAAAGAAACGTGGTTTATTTTTTAATATCCTTCAGGGAAGGAAATCTGCCATCCTTACCTGGCCTGGCCTGGCCTAAACTCAGCTCCAGACCCACAGTGATGTGGCAGACTCTCAGCTGACTTCAGTTCAAGGGTAATTGGGGGATGGGTAGCAAATGCTGGCCTTGGCAGCCACGTCCACCTCCCACGGATGAATAAAAGGAAGAGTATCATGGACGATTGGTCCTCCAATACACAAGGTGGTGTTTCTCAGTGTAAGGGGCAGTTGGAATGATTTTTGAACAGAGTCTGGCAGCATCAGTGGAGAGACTGACAGAGTTAACATTTCCAGCCTTTGGGAAGTAGAGTCACACTGGACTTGAAATGTTAACCTTGCTTTTCTCTGCACAGATGCTGCCAGACCTACCGAGTTTCTCTAGCATTCTCCATGTTTGTTACAGATTTCCAGTATTTTGCCTTTCCAAGCAGAGGAATTCCATCAGTTCCGGCAGATAGTATCTCTTTCAAACATTTTACTCATCTTGGAACACTGGCCCTGGTGACATAATTGCCACTCCTCAAGGGAAGCGAAGAGTCAATGACATTGGTATGGGACTGGAGTCACATAGAGAGCAGTCAAAGAACAGTCTCTTTTCTTTAAGAGGCATGAGTGAGCATGGTGAGTTTTCATTGCAACCTATCAGCTCTGTGATCATTTTTAACATAAATCACTATAGTACTGACAAACCAAGAACTGGCACATTTATACACAGATGAAATGGAACAGGGTGAGATATCGGGTCGATTGTAAATTGGGTGCTCTGTGCTGAGAAAGCACCACTGGGAACTGAGTCCTTAGATTATTCACAAGGGTGCAAGTTGACAGGTTAAATCGGCTCAGGTTTCTGTCCTCCGTACTGAAGATCAGCTAGTCATCCATTTAATCCAGGGATATATGATTGGGAATGACACATACAGCTGTGTACTTTCAGCACATTGTCATCCTTCTCTTGGTGTCCTGCTTTTCAATCCTGCCCTCGTTTTCAGAAAGATAATCTTCTTTCTGGCCTCTCAAGATTTGTTTTCCCTCTCTTGTTGATGACTGGAAATTTTGAATTGAATTTTGGCTCCTTCTTTCTCTGCTGACAGTTTCCAATTCTGAAATAACTTCCTCAATCTGTGTCTTTCCTGTTGTTCTGTTGGATGATATTAACCCTGAGTACCCCTCAGTATCTGCTGAGTCTAAGAAACTGAATGAAACTGTTGAGTATTAATCTATTGCTACTGGTTGATTCTGGATCTTTAGCTTCAGTTTCGTTTTTGTGTATTTTCACACACATTTTTCTTCCCTGATAGGAATAATGAAAGGATAATCAGCACAATGAACTGTGTTATGAATGCCCCTTTCAAAGCCAATACATTCTTGATCCTGACTTGATCCTGACGTTTCCAATCCAGAGTTAAATGATCAGCCATGGTCATACTGAATGGTATATCAGACTGGAAGGGCTGAATGGCCTACCTCTTTGTTCCAGAAGTAGGGACATCATCCACTGCACCACGACTGGTGCTATTGAACTGTGTTCTCTGGATTTTTGTATTGCTTCTACCACCTTTATTTTCCATGTTTTTATTGTCATTGTGTCCCTGTGTGTGAAGGGCAGGGGGAGACTTAAAAATGGGTTGAGTTTAACCAATGAAGTTATATCAGAGTGGTGCTGGAAAAGCACAGCAGGTCAGGCAGCATCCGAGAAGCAGGAAAATCAACGGTCCTGATGAAGGGCTTTTGCCCGAAATGTTGATTTTCCTGCTTCTCGGATGCTGCCTGACCTGCTGTGCTTTTCCAGCACCACTCTGATCTAAACTCTGGTTTCCAGCATCTGCAGTCCTCACTTTTGCCTGATGGAGTTATATGCTAGTAATTTATATTTCCTTTATAGCCATTGGTTAAAGACAATCTCACAATGCAGTTAGTTATTTTCATTTAAGTTCAGAAACCTGGTGAGCATTTTCTTTTAACCTGAGATAGTCGATCTGGTTAACTGCACACTTTGGGCTTAAGTTTGATTAAGCTTTTACACAGTTATGATGATTCCTGGAATAGTTGGGCTGGATTTCCGATGTATTATCCCAGTTTGCTGTGACATTGGTTAAACATTATTTCCTGTTCACAAAACCATGTTGACTCTGCCCTATTGACTTGAATTTATCTAAGTGCTCTATCACACCTTCTTCAATAAGAGATTCTTATATTTTCCCTGTGACAGATGTTAAGCTCACAGGCCTGTAGTTTTCCATTTCCTGTCTCCCTCCCTTTTTGAAGAAAGAAGTTGCACTCACCACCTTCTAACCTAAATGGACCATTCTGGAATCAAGGGAGTTTTGGAAAATTAAAACCAATGCATCAACTAAGTCACTGGCCAATTCTTTTAAGGTCCTGTGACAACGTTGAGTGAACACTTATCAGCCCCCAGCTCCAACTATTTACTCAGTGCCACTTCTCTGGTGATTATGTTTTTCTGAATTCCTCCCTCCCTTCTGTATCCTGGTTTATTGCTCCTTTGGTAATGTTATTTGTATCTTCTATCATAGATTCATCGAGTCATACAGCACAGAAACAGACCTTTCAGTCTAACCAGCCCATGCCGACCATGTTCCCAAACTAAACTAGTCCCACCTGCCTGCACTGGGCCCATATCCCTCCAAACCTCTCTTATTCATGTACTTATCCAAATCTTTTTTAAACATTGTAATTGTGCTCTATATCCACTACTTCCTCAGGAAGTTCATTCCACATGTGAACGACCTTCTGTGTAAACAATTTGCACCTCACATCATTTTTAAATCTCTCTCCTTTCACCTTAAAATGTGCCCCCTAGTCTTGAAACCCTCCATCCTCAGGAAAAGACAACTACCATTAACCCTATCTATGTCCCTCATTATTTTATACACTTCTATAAGGATGCCTCACAACCTCCCACACTCCAGAGAAAAAAGCCTGATGAAGAGCTTTTGCCTGAAACGTTGATTTTCCTGCTCTTTGAATGCTGCCTGACCTGCTGTGCTTTTCCAGCACCACTCTAATCTAGACTCTGATCTCCAGCATCTGCAGTCCCCACTTTCGCCTCGAAAAAAGTCCCAGCCTATCCAGCCTTTCCTTATAACGCAAACCTTCCACACCCGGCAACATCCTGGTAAATCTCTTCTGAACCCACTCCAGCTTAATAATATAACAGGGTGAACAGTATTGGGCACAGTATTCCAGAAGAGGCCTCATCAACATCTTGTACAATCTCAACATGACTTCCCAAACTCCTGCACTCAATATATACTGAGCAATGAAGGCAAATGTGCTAAACGCCTTCTTAATCGCCCCATCTACGTGCGATGCAAGCTTCAGAGAATTATGTATTTGAGTCCATAGGTTCTTCTGTTGTACAACACTACCCAAGGATAAAGACAGGTGTAAAATAACTGTTCATATGTGATTTCCTTATTTTCCTTTATGAATTCTACAGTCTGACTTCTTATTGGATCAAGCTCACTTTGTTAACTCTTCCTTAAATATTTATTGAAACTCTTATGTTTGTTTTATATTTCTGGCTGTCTTTCTCTTCTATTCTATTTGCTTCTTCTTTATTTCTTGTTGGTCATTCCTTGTGTTTTATTATTTTCTGTCCAATCTTCTGACCTGCTACCACAATTAAATGCTTTCTCTTTACGTTTGTCACCATCTTTAACATTTCCAGTTACCCACCCTTGGACGTTTACTCACTTGTTGGAGCATTTCTAACCGTAAATCCTGAATTATCGTCTTAAATGCACCTCCAGTGACATATCTTCTGCTTCCATGCTCTCATAAATATCCTATTTACATTTTAAATGAACAGTCTTGAACCCACACTTCTCACCCTCAAATTGAATTTATGATTGTGTGACAGGGCTGTGTGAGAAGGAGGGAGAGTGTATTGGTGTGAGTGCGTGAGTTTGAGTATGTTGGGAGGAATGTGGGAGGAGGTGTCTGCGTGGGTGGGGTTAGTGTATGTCAGAGTAGGGGGGGAGGAGAGGATGATGCTTGATGGCTGGGCACTCTGTTACCACCTGCGTGTTGCCTCCACCAAAAGTGCCCTATCTATTGTCTTATCTCAGAGCTGTCCCACCAATGCAGTGAGTGCTAGTCTATGGAAAAAGGGACAGCCATTCTGTGCATAGTTGGGTTCGTGGATACACACAAAACGAATAGGGGAAGTATGTCATCTGGAAACCTTTGTGCATTTCATTCTGCAGTGCCCTGGGAGTATCTAAGTTGAACTACATTTTTGAGAGGTGTGGCAGCCTAGTTTGTCAGTAAGGAGGAAAAAAAGAAGAATGATTGTCATTTGTATAGGAATTTTCATGACTACATGGTGTCCCAAAGTGCTTCACAGATTCCTTACAATGTGAAAGCAGGCTGTTTGGCCCATTGAGTCCACTCTAATCTACTGAAGAGCATCCCACCCAAACCACTCCCCCTACCACTCCCCCTACCCTGTATTTCTAATGGCTAACCATTAGAAATGGTTAGCCTGCACATCCCTGGAGACTAACGGCAATTTAGCATGACCAATCCACCTAACCAGCACATCTTTGGACTGAAGGGGGAATCCAGAGCACCTGGATTAAACTCACGTAGACACGGGGAGAATGTGTAAACTCCATACAGACAATTGCCCGAGGCTGGAATTGAACTCAGGTCCCTATCACTGTGAGGCAGCAGTGCTAACCACTGAGCCACTGAGCCACCATGCCACCCCTTAGAGCTAATGGTTTGTGAAACGCATTCACTGCTGTGAGGTAGGAAACATGGCAGTTAATTTGCTTACAGACAGCAATGAAAGAACCAGATCATTATTTTTTGTTAAGTGATGTAGGGATCAATATCAAATCAGACACTAGGGAGAATTCACATGGTTTGCCTCAAAATAATATCGCAAGTGCTTTTACAATCACCTCACGTGGGTAGTTGGTGCCTCGGTTTATTGTAGCACCTGAAAGATGGCTCCTCTGACAGTGCAGCACCCCATCAGGAATGCTCTGGAAATGCCAGCTTAAAGGTTTGTGCTCGAGTATTCTTGACTCATGAGCAAGATCTGGTTACCGACCGAGATATGATGATACAGGGCGTTATCCGCGGTTTCGGTGATCCGCGGTTTCCCGAATATATTACAGGGAACGTTCCAGAACCAGGGGGCTGCCGGGAAGGTAAATTTCCCATTCAAATGAATGGGCTTGCTCCTATCCGCTGTTTCGGGCTTTCGCGGGAGGTCTTGGAACATATCTCCTGTGGTGAGGGGGTCTATTCTACTATATCTGGGTTTCGAAGACATAACTGACCTGATTATATGAAATGAGCATTAAGTAAATAAGCACCAGAAAGGCAGAAAGTGTGACTGGAGCAAAACTGTTAATTGGCTCCATGTATTGCCTTGGAAATAACACAAGATGTAGCTTCAGATTGGGAGGTATCTATGAGATGGCCAGAAGTGTATGCTCCAACCTTCTGTTCAGAAGCCAAACTAGTTCTTTCTTTCAAAGCTGAAATATCATATCACTAAATAATATATCGAATAACAGATGGCTCAGGATCTTTCAAAGCAGTCATTTCATCAACCTCTGCAGTGTCACGTGAACCTGGAATGAACCACTGCCATTAATATCCTGATGTTGTCAGCTCGGCAATATTTCTTCATTTCATTTTTCTGTAATCTTAAGGCTCTCGGGCTGCGGTAGTATCCCTATCTCTGAGCTGGGTGGCTCTGGGTCAAGCTCTCCTTTCTCCAGAGATGTATAATAAAAGCTCTGTGCAAGTTGATTAGAGAATATCTCTATGTATCCTTTCTAACCGTTTCTCTCTGTATAAGGTGAGTTTGGATACATTTAAAGGGAATTGCTCAGTAAATATTCTCAGTGTTAAGAAGTTTTTATTTGCAATTTTTGAGAAGATGTGTAATTCAGGTTGATGATAAGTCTGTAAGTTAGCTCGCTGAGTGTGAAGGCTTGTCTTTAGATGTTTCATCACCATGACTAGATAACATCATCAGTGAGAGACTCCGGTGAAGTGCTGGTGGTATGTCCTGCCTCTCTATTTATAGGTCTTTGGTTTTTTAAGGTGGGTGATGTCATTTCCGGTTCTTTTTTCAAGGGAAGGTAGACAGGATCTAAATCGATGGTGTTTACTGATGGAGTTCTGGCTAGAATGCCATGCTTCTAAGAATTCTTATGCATGTCCTTGTTTCACCTGTCCTAGGATGTGTGTGCTGTCCCAGTGAAAGTGGTGTCCTTCTTTGTCCGTATATATGGAAACTAGTGATAGTGGGTCATTTTTTTATTCTTTTGCAGACATCACCAGATATTTGTTGCCCATCTCCAATTACTTTTGAACTGGTGCCTTGTTGAGCCATTTCAGAGTCAAACACATTGTAGTGGACCTCCAGTTAAATACAGGTCAGACTGAATAAGGATGGCAGATTGCCTTTCGGAAATAGTATTAGTGAACCGGATGGGTTTTTACAACATTAGGTATCATATTCACTGCAACTGAGACTAGTGTTGTATTCCCAAATTATTAACTGAATTTCAATACTAGCAGTTGTCAGCAGAGCAGTAGCCCTCACTCAGGATTCTTCGCTGAGGGACTTTGCAAATCACCGACTCCCTTCAATGTGTAAATCACCTGCATTTTTCTTTCTCTCCTCACCATTCTGCCCTGCAACTTGAAGTGTGATATCCTTGGCAGTCACGGTGACAAATGGTTCTGGTTCCTCTCTCACCGAAAGTGACCACTATGCATTGCACTGTAGTTGCACTCCATTGCTTTTCAGTGACCTGTCAAGCCCCAGTGACAGCCACTAAGGGATTGGTATCTTTTGAAAAAAAATATAAACTGAAGTGACCTAGATTTATCAGATGAATGTTTAAAGAAATTGTTCTCATGGTTGGGAGAGGCTTGCAGTACCACATGCATTTGGTGCCCATCCCTGGATGCCACGGCTGAGGTCATTGGAGGTGCCTTCTAGGAGTCACTTTAGGCCAGACTTTGTACGTGAGTAACAGGCTCTCTCCCCTGAAATTGTTTAGTATACCAGACAGCGTTTTCCAACAATCTGGCAGCTTTCAGACATATTTTTCCCCTTTTGACATTAAATCTCCCAGTCTTACTGACTTCAATTACACAACTCCTGTGCCATGCCTTGAGACATTTGCAAGACGCTGAAGTTGCTATATGAATGCAAGTTGTTGTCGGGCCATCTCTTGACTTGCTTGCCCAGTACTATAACCAGCAGAGTATAGTACTCTACTGATTCACTTTCATTAAGTACCCACTCACTGAAATGGATTACCATTCAAGTCGAGTCAACTTGATACTTGATTGGCATTATAAATGTAAGGTCAGTTCGGCAGGTCACTAAGGGGAAATCATGGAAATACATGACACCCTGAATTGTGAACACTTTTTTGATGACCCTTACAAATGTAACAGGATGGGTGTGTGGTGGGATCCAAAAATGCCGCTATGTAGATAGAACATTCTGATTTTTGAACGCACCACTGTCCAGTCATGTGAGGAGAAGTAAAGCTTAAATCATATCATTCAAAAAATTCTAAGCTACTTCCTCAAATAAAATTTCATTCTTGAATGTTAGAACTGAAACTGATTAGTGAAATAACACTGAGGGGTGGGGTATTTCCAATGGGGTGGTCAATTCCCACACACAGAAATGTTCACACACTCATTAAACTGATTATTGGTATAAATTTAGCATCCGTCAGCAAAGTTCAGATTCCATTCTAGATGACCATGGGTTCAAATTCCATTCCAGAGTTAACTTGAGTTGAGGAGAAAGTGAGGACTGCAGATGCTGTAGATCAGAGCCGATAATGTGTTGCTGGAAAAGCGCAGCAGGTCAGGCAGCATCCAAGGAGCAGGAGAATCAGGGCTCATGCCCGAAACGTCGGATTCTCCTGCTGCTTGGATGCTGCCTGACCTACTGCGCTTTTCCAGCATCACATTAACTTGAGTTGACTTGAGACAATCTAGATTGGCACTGTACTCCAGTGCTGAGAGTAGCTGCACTGTCAGAGACCTGGTGTGGAACAGAGACCCTTTTTGCTGTCTCAGTTTTGATTTGATTTGATTTATTATTGTCACATGTACCTGGGCACAGTGAAAAGTTTTGTTTTGCATGCAGTACAGGCAGATCATACCATACAAAGATCAAAGAACAGAGTGAGGAATACAAAGTTACGGCTGCAAAGGAGGTGCACAAAAAGCAAGATCAACATTAGATTTGAAATTTGAGAGGTCCATTCAGAAGTCTAATGACAGTGGGGAAGAAGATGTTCTTGAACCTGTTGGTACGTGTGTTTAAGTTTTTGATTCTTCCACCTGATGGAAGATGTTGGAAGAGATTATAAACGGGGTGGAAGACCCCCCCCTCGCAACACCAGTCAAAGCGGAGTAGAGGAATTTTCCCTCTTGCCCCCCAAGAACAAAATTCCTGCTTCAACCAACATCATTAAAAAAGAAGCAATCTTGATCTTATCATCATTATTTGTGAGAGCATACTGTGCACAAATTGGTGATGGTGTTTCATATATTAAACAATCACTGCAATTTACATGTACTTCATTGACTGCAAAATGCTTTGGGATGGCCTGAGGTCAGAATAAACACTCTATGAAGGTGTGTCTTTGCTCCATTCTCTTAGATCCCAGGAATAATGGCGGTCACTCACTGACATTCAATAAAATTTGTCTGAGGTACTTGGAGAGTCAAATCAGTTTAGGGTACTAGCAATAAAAGGTGGAGTGATGCTCATTCATTTGACATTCTGATAATGCCAATGAATCTCATCCATCCTCCCCGTGATGCAAATGGGACTGAAATAACTCCACAGAGGCCAGTATTTGGTCACCAAGTCACCCTTTATTAACACGTGGAAAGTCCTTGACACTGATCCAGCTCTCTCAGAGCCAGCTTCCATTGAAATAACAATCCAGTGCGCTCTTGAATGCCTCAATTGAACCTACATCCACCTCATTTCCAGGGCAGTGCATTCCCAGTGCATTCCCAACCTGATAAACACATGTTGTGAAAAAAAACTCACATCATGTCACTTTATTTTTTTGCAACTCTCTTTGAATTTGTGCCCTCTTGTTCTTGGTCCTTTTGCAAGATTCTCCCTAACTTCTCTATCCAGATCTCTCATGATTTTGAAGACTTTTACCAGATCTCCTCTCAGCTTCAAAACTGAAGTTTCTCATCCCTGGAACCATTCTGCTAAGTTTCTTCTGCACTGTCTCCAATGTGTTCACACCCTTCCAATAGTGTGGTACACAGGACTATACACTATGCTCTAGCTGAGGTTGAAAGGCGTCTTATGCAAGGTTAGCATCACTTCCTTGCCCTTGTACTCTGTGACCCTATTAATAAAACGCAGGATACAGCATGCTTTATTAACTGCTCTTTCGAGATGTCCTGCTCACTTCAATGACCTGTGCATCCATACACCCAGGTCGTTCTGCTGCTGCTCTCTTATAGGAACTCATGCTTGAATTCAAAACTGATCTAGGTCTGCACAAAACTGTTCTGGATCTCTTCTAGAATTTAACCTGACCTGCATATACGCTGAAATTACATTTGATTTCATTCAGGCATCCAAAACTTGAAGCCAACTCTGTCAGGATCTCCTCAATTGAAATATAAGCGGCAAAACCAAGTCACCACCTGCAATGTGGCCCAACAATCTGTTGCCTTGAATCCTAACTTTGCACCTTCCCAGTTGCTCGGCCTTTGACAAACCCTTTAACTGACAGCTTTTCAGAGAAGATGCTGATTCAGAACTGGTAAACAAACTCCAGCCTTCTCAGTCAAGAGACACGCACAGAATTGACGTTTTTATTCTTGCCCTGCTGAGTGACTCACTATCTTCATGAAGGTTTACCTTAGGCACCTAATTTATTTGAGTGAGATTGGTTCTCATGTTGCAGTAATGAAGTAGTGAATGACTCAATTACAATGCTTCAGTCTGACTGTAGGGCGTCTAATGTATCCATTATTTGTAACTGATAACAGCTATAATATCATTAGAACAGATTCCCATTCCAATCCTATTGACGAACAAACCTTCTACAGGATGTACTCCTTTTTAATTTTTTACGGGATTGTTGGCTGAGTTACATCATCCATTCTTAATGTCCTATTGGAGAGTATAGTGTTGAGCTACCTTCTTGAACTGCTCTGGTTCAGTTGGTGTGAGTATAGTGTGCTCCTAGTTTCCAAGATTTTGACCCAGTGATTGTGAAAGAATGGCGATGTATTTTCAAATCAGAGTGGTGCATAGCTTGGAAGGGAGCTTGGAGATGGAGGTGTTCCCATGTGTGGGCGGCACGGTGGCACAGTGGTTAGCACTGCTGCCTCACAGCGCCAGAGACCCGGGTTCAATTCCCGCCTCAGGCGACTGACTGTGTGGAGTTTGCACGTTCTCCCCGTGTCTGCGTGGGTTTCCTCCGGGTGCTCCGGTTTCCTCCCACAGTCCAAAAGATGTGCAGGTTAGGTGAATTGGCCATACTAAATTGCCCGTAGTGTTAGGTAAGGGGTAAATGTAGGGGTATGGGTGGGTTTCGCTTCGGCGGGTCGGTGTGGACTTGTTGGGCCGAAGGGCCTATTTCCACACTGTAATGTAATCTAATCTAATCTAATCTGCTGCCCTTGACCCTTGAGTTTGTGGGTTTGGAAGGTGCTGTCTAAGGTGCCATGCATCAACTGACTGAGACAACTTTGATGGCACTCTTCCAGCCTGGCATTTAGAAGGAGAGGTGCACAGGTACATGGGAACTCTAATCACCTTCAAGTTACACATCATCTCAACTTGGAACGATATGATATTCCTTCACTATCACTACGCGAAATCCTTGAAACTCATCAACTGTCCCAGCTACAGACAATCATGATCAGATGTTCGACAACACCAGTTTACAGTCCAACAGGTTTATTTGAAATCACAAGTTTTTGGAGTGCTGCTCCTTTGTCAGGTGACACTTCACACTCCAAAAGCTTGTGATTTCAAATAAACCTGTTGGACTATAACCTGGAGTCGCCTGACTTCTGACCTTGTCCACCCCAGTCCAACACCAACACCTCCACATCAGACAATCGTGGTTCGAGAAGGTGGCTCATCGCCATCATCGACTGGCCATGCCATGGACACGGAAATCCTGTAAATGAAGGTAAATTTTTTTTAAAATCCCAAGAGAGCACCTTGCTCTGGACAAGACAATGTATGTACTCACACTCCAATAAAAGGACCTGCGTCGCCAGTATTTTACCTCACTGCTCTTCAACTGCTTCAAGAATATCATGGTTAAAACTTTCAAGAAAATGCAAGAAACAAATTGCCAGCTGGGTCACTCAACTCAATGCCAAAGGATAGAAGCTGGGAGCTATGTAAAGGTACAAGAGAGGCAATGCAGGAGAATAGTATATGATGTAGAATAACTTAGGTTGGTTTGCCATCCATTAATGCATCCTTGGAAAATTCTTATCCTTATATTTATAATTGGAGGCAGTATCTTAGCTATCTCAGCTCTGGAATTCCCTCCATAAATCTCTCTGCCTCTCTCTCTCCTTCATCCTTTGAGACACTTCTTAAAACCCACTCTTCCACTCACCTATCCTAAGGCAGCCTCTTTGATATGAATTATTTTCTGATTATGCCCCCAGTGACACACCTTGGAATACTTTACCATGTGGGTGTTATATGAAGGTAAGTTGTTGTTGTTGGCTGGATGAAGGTAGGGTAAATAAGGAGGGTAACAGACCAGGAAGCAACAGTAAGGAAAATAAAAATAGAGAGACCAAGTGCCAGACGTGGATAATGAAGAAATTTGTAGAGACACAACAGGAGATGGGGCAACAGGGGACAAGAGGGGGAGATGGGGAGAAGGGAGATATGCTGGGTTTACAATCACTTACTCTGAATGTGAAAACATCTAAATCCAGTCTTGTTGTTCAACCTGACTTCTTGATGAGTTTGAGGAAGGGTAAAGTGCTTTCAGGTACCAGTCTGGTTTCAATATTTCTATTTTTGTATCTAACCTTCTCTTGAACTGCTTCAGGGCTTTGATGCAGTCCTTTCTCTGATTTCTCCCTGAATGTTATTCCCATATAAATGGAAAGCACAGTGAAGTGTTTTAACTGGAGCTTGCTGTCACAGGGCATATAAGCTCCGTGGTTTGCAAGTTTACCTCCCATGTCTTTAACCCTGGTGTTCACTGGCACAGAGTGGAATGTCAAGATGAATTTGTCTCCAGTGCATTCATACTTGGCATGACCAGGGATGACAGCTTGACAGAGGTCAGGCTTATGCCCTTCCCATGACTAACAACAGCTATTGCCCTCTGCCTGACCCAGCTGCAGTCTCCAAATGAAACACTGCCTCCAGGGTGCAGACACTACTTGATGAATACCATTTGGAAGAACCATTAACAATCCCTGGACAACGTCTCTACAGGTATTTATCCATAGGGTATACATCAGAGTGTAAGGGCTGCCAAGGAAACATGTTGTAGGCAGGACTCCTAGGCCATTGGCTAAGAGAAGACAAATGAAAAGTAGTGTATGGAAAAGGACACTCATAATTGACCTGTAGCAGAATGCAACAACAAGTAACAACTGTCCCATAAACATCACCCCTTGAAAATGGACAAGTGGTATTTATGACTAAAGGAAGAAGAATCTACATTTATATAGCAACATTCCCATCCCAGGGACATCCAAAATTGCTGTACAGGCAACTTGCCAATTTTGAAATGCCATCACTGATGGACTTGATTTGGAGGTGCTGGTGTTGGACTGGGGTGTACAAAGTTAAAAATCACCCAACGCCAGGTTATAGTGATGGTGTACAGTTATTTTACACACAGCAAGCTCTCACAAACAGGAATATGATAATGACCAAATCAACTGTTTTTTCAACAGTGCTGTTTCCCGAGGGATCAATATTAGTCCAGACACTGGGGTAGTGAACAGCGAGAAAGGTTACCTCAGAGTACAATGCGACCTTGATCAGATGGGCCGAGAAGGGGCAGATGGAGTTTAATGTAGATAACTGTGAGGCTCTGCATTTTGGTAAGGCAAATTAGGTCAGGACTTATACATTTAATGGTAATGTCCTGGGAAATGTTGCCAAACAAAGAGACCTTGAAGTGCAGGTCCATACTTTCTTGAAAGTGGACTGAAAGTGAAGAAGGTATTTAGTATGCTTGCCTTTATTGGTCAGTGCATTGAGTAAAGGAGTTGAGAGGTCATATTGCGGCTGTACAGGACATTTGTTAGGCCACTTTGGAATACTGCATTCAATTCTGGTCCATCTGCTACAGCAAAGATGTTATCAAACTTGAAAGGGTTCAGAAAAGATTTACAAGAATGTTGCCACGGTTGGAGGGTTTGAGCTATAGGGAGAGGCTGAATAGACTGGGGCTGTTTTCCCTGGAGTGTCAGAGGCTGAGGGGTGACTTTATAGAGGTTTATAAAATCATGAGGCGCATGGATAGGATGAATAGACAAGGTCTTTTCCCTGGGGTAGGGGAATCCAAAACTAGAGAGCATAGGTTTAGGGTGAGAGGGGAAAGATTTAAAAGGGACCTGAGGGGCAACGTTTTCACACAGAGGGTGGTGCGTGTACGGAACTAGCTGTCAGAGGAAGTGGTGGAGGCTGGTACAATTACAACATTTAAAAGGCATCTGGATGGGTATTTGAATAGGAAGCATTTAGAGGGATATGGGTCAAGTGCTGGCAAATGGACTAGATTAATGTTTGGATATCTGGTCAGCAAGGTTGGGTCAGACCGAAGGGTATGTTTCCGTGCTGTACATCTCTATGACTCTATGACTGGGAATGCTCTCCTAATTTTTGAAAAATAGTGCCTTGAGATTCTTTGCATCCACCATGGGGTTGGGGTCTGTTGTGATGTTCAAGTATGTCCAATCAATCAAGTGTGCACCTTGAAGAAAGTTAAATGGTATCATCATTGTGCCCTTCTGTCTTGTGCTATTCTTGGAAGGACTAGCTGCATCATGAAGAGCTACTGCTGGACTCTGCAATCCTTCAGTTAGTCCACCAGTTTGACTCTACATATGTCTATGATAGAAATACAATATATTCCATTTTTTGCTGAATAAATCCTCTGATACTTCAGTCCAATGATGCACAGATTAAGTTGATTGGCCATGTTAAGTTATCCATACTGTCCAGGGCTAGGTAGGTTAGCCATGGGAAATGTGGACTTACAGGGGTGGGTTTGGGCAGGATGCTCTTCAGAGGGCTGTTTCAACTCGATGGGCTGAATGGCCTCTATGAATCTGCGATTCTGTGACCTGTCCCATGGGTCCCCAGAGTAAGAGGTTGCATGTTTAAGAGAGAGATGAGGAGGAATTTCTTCTCCCAGAGGGTTGTGAATCCATGGAATTCTTTACCGCAGAGGGCTGTCGAGGCTGGGTATGAAGTATATTCAAGGCTGAGGTAGACATTTAATGAGTGAGGGAATCAAGGGCTATGGGGACACACAGGAAAGTGGAGCTGAGGATTATCAGTTCAGAACAGAATCGATGGGCTGAATGGCTTTCTTCTGTTCCTATGTCTTATTGTGGTCTTAATAAGAACATAGTCATTGCTCATGTTATCAGAGAGAACATATCAGGGTCTACAGCACATGGGAAACAAAAGCACCTTTGATATTGTGGCACACCCTGAGCACTATGCCACAGTGTTAACCTAGGTTTATCTTCTCATGTCTCTCACCTGGGACTTGGTTGTATGACTTTCTGATTCAGAAACAGGAGCTATCCACTGAGGCAGGGATGGAACCTAGAGGGTCACACCTTTCTGGGCAGCAAGCCTAAAGCAGGGAATGTGACAGAAGCAAATCCACCCCCAGCTCTAGCAAGCCACAGATGACTGTTGCTGGGTTTTGAGAGACAGGACAGGGCAGAAATGGCTTTCACGAAGGGTCATAATTTTAAGGTGATTGGAGGAAAGCATAGGGGAGATGTCAGAGGTAGGTTCTTGAAGTAGAGAGTGGTGGAATACACAGTGGAATGCACTGCCAGAGGTGCTAGTAGAGTCACACACATTAGCAACATTTAAGCGACTGCTGGACAAGCACATGGACAGCAGTAAATTGAGGAGTGTGTGTAGTTTAGGTTGACCTTAGATTAAGATAAATGCTCAACATTGTGGGCCAAAGGGCTTGTACAGTTCCATGTTCTGTGTTGTCCCTGGCTCCAGCACCCAAATTACAAAAGGTAGTGAGGAAAACATCTGCGGAACATATGCCAGCCAGAAAGGCTGATGCACAGGCGCTGCCTGGTACCCACAAGATGCCAGTCTGTCTCCAGCCCAGTCCTGGAAGCCCACATTTTTTGGGGGATTTCCCAGGGAGGCAGAGAGCCCAGAGGAGTGAAGCCACAAGTAAACAATATCTCCCCATCTGCCTCCCTCTTCCAGATGAGAATGGGTCAGCTCCTACGGTACATCAATGCCAGAGCTCGGAAACATTAACACCACCAAAGCCTGAGGATCTTATGCCACCAATGCTTGTGGCAGAACGAAGGTCAGTGTTTGGATGTGACACAAAACCAAGAACCAACACACCACATCTCCCTGCCCTTTGCCCTTTTGTGTGGATATAGAGATCACATGGCTCGATTTCACATGTCAATATCTAATCTTCAACCAACAGCATTGGAAAGGAAATCTGGTCATGTGGTTCTTATCTCGCTGTGCTGTTGGTGGGATCTTGCTGTGCCTAAATCGATTGCCATGTTTCCCTTTTTCTTATCTTCAAAAATTCGTCACTGGCAGTGAATCACATCAGCACCCTTCACAACTTCAGGGTATCCTTTGTTCTGTGTTTTCTCTCTCTTCTCTACATCAATGTAGCCATTCCCTAAGTACTGAGTAGTAACCTATGTGGTGACCTTTTCAGTTTTTGTATATATTTGCCTCCATAGGACCTTTAGGAAAAAAAAAACTTCAAAGTTAGGTCCAAGGGAAGTTTGTTTTCAAACTATGCAAACAGACCTATAAAGAAAGATTTTTCTAAAGGGCCCAAACTCACTGTATCTACAAATCCACTTGGGTCCACTTTCAAAAGGTTTTTAGGTATTTTCAGTTTTCAGACATGTATCGCCTTTTCCTTACTCTCTCACAGAGTGCAGTTTGGAGGCTAACTGCATGGTGATTGTGTTCGAGACAAGAAAACTGCAGATGCTGGAATCCAGGGTAGACAAGCAGGAGGCTGGAAGAACACAGCAAGCCAGGCAGCATCTGGAGGTGAAGAAGTCAACGTTTCGGGTGTATCCCTTCTTCAGAATTGGGGGTGGGTGTAAGGGGAGCTGCTGACATGGTGGGCCAAGTTGTATATTTTTTCATTCCTTCATGGGATATTGACTTTGGTGGTTGGGCCAGTTTTTCCATGTCCATTCTTGAGAAGGTGATGGTGAGTTCCTTCTATCCTCTATCTCTTTTCAAATACTCTTTTGGTCTTGCCCCTCCTCGATTGTGGAATCTTGGTTGACCCCATTTTAATTAATGCACCAAAGGCAGCCCCAAAGCTCTGGAATTCTCTCCCTAAATCTTCTTGCCTCTAAGGGGGCTGATTAGCCACAGTCCACAAGGAATGGTCAGCATATTAAAGGTAGTTGGTTCTCAGACCTGAGGGGCACCAGTCTGCATTGAGTATGTGGGGGCAAGTGAGGAAGCAGGTCTCAGCTCTACCTCAGCCAGAATGTGGAGGGGATCCAGACTTTTGGTGCTGTTCCACACTGAAGTAGCCATAGTCTCAGAGGACCATAGGTCTGCTCTGTCATTAGAGAGAGATGACCAGTGATGAGTTAATCTGAGGATCACCAGGGCTCAGACAAGGGTAGAAGTTGAAAAGGAGAGTCCATCATGGTAACCTCAGCCAGTGCGGGAATTGAACCCACACTGTTGGCATCACTCTGCATCACAAACCAGCCATCCAGCCAACTGAGTGAACTTACATACTAACCATTGAGTCAAGAGTGTGGTGCTGGAAAAGCACAGCAGGTCAGGGAGCATTCAAGAAGGAGAGTCATAGTCATAGAGATGTACAGCATGGAAACAGACCCTTTGGTCCAACCCATCCATGCCAACCAGATATCCCAACCCAATCTAGTCCCACCTGCCAGCACCTGGCCCATAACATTTTGGGTGTATCCCTTCTTCAGAATTGGGGGTGGGTGTAAGGGGAGTTGCTGACATTGTGGGCCAAGTTGTATATTTTATCATTCCTTCATGGGATATTGACTTTGGTGGTTGGGCCAGTTTTTCCATGTCCATCCTTGAGAAGGTGATGGTGAGTTCCTTCTATCCTCTACCCCTTTTCAAATACTCTTTTGGTCTTGCCCCTCCTCGATTGTTGATATTTCGGGCATAAGCCCTTCATCAGTAATGAGGCTAGTGGGCCGGGTGTGGGACGGGGGTGGGGCTGGGGGGGGGAAGGGGGAATGCAATTGGTAGGTGAAGATGGGGGTGAAGGTGATAGGTCAGAGAGGAGGGTGGAGTGAATAGGGGAAGGAAGATTGACAGGTAGGACAGGTCAAGAGTGCGGTACCGAGTTGGAAAGTTGGATCTGGGATAAAGTGGTGGGAGGCGACATTAGGAAACTGGTGAAATTCACATTGATCCCGTGTGGTTGGATCTGCATTCCAACAGACTACACTCTGATCTCCAGCATCCACAGTCCTCACTTTCTCCATACTAGCCATTGAGCTGTGCTAACTAGCCTGCCCCCTTTTAAGAGCCTACCTCCTTGGCAAAGCATTCATGGTCTTATATCCCTCGTGTCTCAGTGACAAATTCTGTTTGATAATCACCACTGTAAAATGCTTTAGAAGAATTCATTCCATTGAAGGCGATACATGACTACATCGTCATTGTTGTTGTGGAATCCTGCAGAGTGTTAGCTGTAAATGGCTCCAGCTGTCATTAGCTTGTGTATGCCTGACTAGTGGCCACATGATCCAGGTGCCATCTCCCAATCATTTCAGAGCTTAATGAAACAAAAGCAATGTCAACCATAAATAACAAATATCATTATTTTTCCAGAATGTCAGGAGCGTTTACTACATCAAGCTGAATGTGATGGCCTTGGTTTCCATGGTGCATGAGAAGCAGCAGTGAGGAGCTGCAGAGAAATATCTGTGTATTCTTTTTTAAAAAAAACAGACTGCTTCAAGAGCAGAGATTAATAATTCATCGCCTTCGAAGCTGTTACTGCTAATTTGCTAGTGACATCCACTCAGGTGATCCAGCGCACCTCTAGGTGCTAGTGACATCCACTCAGGTGATCCAGCACACCTCTAGGTGCTAGTGACATCCACTCAGGGTTCCAGCACAACCCTAGGTGCTAGTGACATCCACTCCAGTGATCCAGTGCACCTCCAGGTGCTAGTGACATCTACTCAGGTGATCCAGCACACCTCTAGGTGCTAGTGACATCCACTCAGGCGATCCAGCACGCCTCTAGGTGCTAGTGACATCTACTCAGGTGATCCAGCACACCTCTAGGTGCTAGTGACATCCACTCAGGTGATCCAGCACAACCCTAGGTGCTAGTGACATCCACTCAGGTGATCCAGCACAACTCTAGGTGCTAGTGACATCCACTCAGGTGATCCAGCACAACCCTAGGTGCTAGTGACATCCACTCAGGTGATCCAGCACAACTCTAGGTGCTAGTGACATCTACTCAGGTGATCCAGCACAACTCTAGGTGCTAGTGACATCCACTCAGGTGATCCAGTACAACCCTAGGTGCTAGTGACATCCACTCCAGTGATCCAGTGCACCTCTAGGTGCTAGTGACATCTACTCAGGTGATTCAGTGCACCTCTAGGTGCTAGTGACATCTACTCAGGTGATTCAGTGCATCTCTTGGTGGTAGTGTCATCCACTCAGTTGATCCAGCACAACTCTAGGTGCTAGTGACATCCACTCAGGTGATCCAGCGTACCTCTAGTCAAAGTTAAGATGGGTTCTCACTTTAGCAAATGTGAGCTCAGATGATGAGATGGCTCTGGAAGAAGACCTTTCAGCCCTCAAACCTATGCCAGCTCTTTGAAGGAGCCATCCAGTCAGCACCCCTCATCCCTAATAACCCTACACTTAATTTTCCATTCAAATATTTCCCCAAATCCTTATACATCAACATTGGATCTGCCTCCATGCCCTTTTGGATAGTGTGTTGCTGATGACAGCAACTCAAATTGCTAATTTCTTTAAATCTGTCTCCTCTTATTGTCTAGATGTTCCTTAGGTCAATTCCCCTTTTCTGCTCTGAAACAGCACCTTTCTCAACCAACCTGACAGTCAAGTGCTACCATGGTTTAGCACCTGATCTGAAACGTGGCTTTTCTTTAATAGGGCCAGTGCTGAATGTTGTGCTCGATAGGGATAATTACACAGGGGGATGTTAATAGGGTGTGACGAAGAGGGATGGGATGGGGTTTGTGGAGGATGTAAATGCCTCTATAGATCACAAACTCAAAAGCAGAATGATGCAGATGCTGGAAATCTGGTATAAGAATATCAAAAAGCTCAACAGGTCAGGCTGCATCTGGGGAGAGAAAAATGGGATCATCATTATAGGTTCGTGACCTTTACCAACCAGGAGAAAGTAAGCACTGCAGATTCTAGAGATCAGAGTCAGAAAGTCTGGTGCTGGAAAAGCACAGCTGGTAAAGCAGCATCCAAGGAGCAGGAGAGTCGACATTTTCAGCGTAATCCCAATTCCTGATGAAAGGTCTGTGCCCAAAATGTCCATTCTCCTGCTCCTCGGCTGCTGCCTGATCTGCTGTACTTTTCCAGAGCCACACTTTTTGACCTTTTGCTCACCAATCAGGCTCAATGGCCAGTTCATATTCTGTGCAACTTACTTTTATTCATATGTTCACTACGTAGACCAGCGTTTATTGCCCATCCCAAGTTGTCCTTGAGAAGGTGGTGGTGAGCTGCCTTCCTGAATCACTGAACTCAGGTAAGGCCTAGTGGTATTATCATTAGGCCAGGTAATGTCCCAGGGACTTGGGTTCAAATCTTTCCATGGTAAATGGTGGAATTTGAATTCAGTAAAAACTCAGTGATGACCACGAAGCCATTGCTGATTGTCAGGGGAAAAAACCCATCTGGTTCACTAACATCCTTTAGGGAAGGAAATTGCCATCCTAACCTGGTCTGGCCTAATATAACTCCAGATCCATGTCAACTCGTAACTGCCCTCTGGGCACAAAGTGATGGGCAATAAACGCTGGTCTGGTCAATGATGCCCACATCCTGTGAATGCATTTTTAAAAAATCCATGTGCTGTAGGTAGACCCAGAATGTCATTAGGGAGGGAGTTCCAGGATTTTGATCTGATGACAGTGAAGGAAGGGAAACAGGTTTCCCAGTCAAGATAGTGTGTGGCTTGGAGGGAAACATGTAGATGGTGATATCCCCATGCATCTGCTGCCCTTATCTTGCTGGGTGGTATAGACTATGGTTTAGATGGTGCCATCTAAGAGGCTTGGTTAAATTCTGTAGTGCATCATGTAACTGGTACACACTGCTGCCATTGAGTATTGATGGTGAAAGGAAAGAATATCTTATTTGCACAACAGTGGTGCTGCTTCTCACACAGAGGGGTGGTGGTAATGTCACTGGGTTAGCAACCAGGCTACTGTTCTGGGGACATGGGTTTGAATCCTACCATGGAAGATGGCAAAGTCTGAATATGATAAATAACTGGAATTAAATGGTGGCCATCTAACCTTTTTCAATTGTTGTTAAAAAAAACCCATCTGATTTACTAAAGCTCTTTATGAAAGTAAATCTGCCATCCACACCTCGTCTGGGCCTATATATGACCCAGAGCGACAGCAATGTGGTTAACTCTTAACTGCCTTCAATGCTGACCTTGCCCACAGTGCTCAAATCCCATGAATGAATAGAAAATCATCTGCCAGTGTAAACACTTTAAATAGGCTTGTAGGCTTAATGAGACTTTGGCCCTCTTACAGTCAGCATTTAACCACATGAAGACAGACTGTTATATGACTTAGATCTCTCATGGGCTGATTGACTCAGTCAGACTACATCACTGACACTCAGTGTTTGTGCAAAGAAACCAACTTATTTATAAAGAAACAAATTATTGAAGGGCTTTACCTTCCCCAGAGCTTAGAAATCTACACTTTCCAGGTTGATGTGTCGTACACACAACCACATTTGTGAACATGCGTGTTTCCCACTTTTTTATCTAACAAAATTGAGACTTCGAACATTACTCATGGCCTGAAGTGTTAATGGGTATTCATGACATTCTAATGAATGTAAATGGAATCGGGAGAGCTGAACTTCCTGGAAGTTTCAGAGACCTTAATAGCAGAGATTAACTGAGAAAAGGAATTTTTACCTCGTGCCTAATGAAGTCACCCTGTCCGGAAAATTCCGCCCATTGACTCAATAAAACAGACGTGATCTTGGTATGAACACATTGGGTGTGTTGGTTAAAGAGCAATGCCAATTGGGAGATACCCATTGGAATGTTTCATTGTAGCTGATGGTTTTGTAATCACAAAAACAAATTTCTTGTTTTGAAGTGTAGTCAAGGACAAAAATAGATTACTCCAGCATGAAACCACAGTGAAAGAGTGAGAGTAAAACCATTGTTCAGCAAAGAGCAGTGAGACACAGCTGGGGTGCACACAGCTGTTGTCACTTTATCAGTAAGAAAGCAAACTGTACGACACAGGATTGTAGAGACTTTAGATTTAGATTACTTACAGTGTGGAAACAGGCCCTTCGGCCCAACAAGTCCACACCAACCCGCTCAAGCGCAACCCACCCATACCCCTACATTTACCCCTTTACCTAACACTACGGGCAATTTAGCATGGGGAGGAAACCGGAGCACCCGGAGGAAACCCACGCAGACATGGGGAGAATGTGCAAACTCCAAAGTCAGTCGCCTGAGTCGGGAATTGAACCCAGGTCTCTGGCGCTGTGAGGCAGCAGTGCTAACCACTGTGCCACCATGCCGCCCACCAACATTCTGAGTTTGGTTGTAAGGTCTTCAGTCTAAACTGTTAAACCCCATCCTTTTGCCTTCAGAACTGATGAAGATTCTGCTGCACGTTTGCAGTGTTTTGTGTATCTGCTGGTTTGGAAAACAAGAGATGCAAACAAAATGCAATTTAAAATGTCTATCTCTATGCAATCCTTTTTCTATTTTATCGTTTTCTTGGTCTGCCTATGATATATATCTTTCTTTATCTCTTTATATTTCCCAATGGTTATTTGTTGATTAAATGTGCAGTAATTATTTACCAACCATTAATCCTTCAGTGCGGATGTCATTTTATATTTATTTATATTGAATTCCCGGGATCATAAACCATCAGTGTGACAGGAATAGGAGCGAAGGGAATATACTATCCCCCCGACTTATGTATGTTTAAGGAAACGTCACCTGAATCAAATATATGTCTTCAAACTCACTTCAAGTCTCCTGTGATATCACCTGAAGTTCTGAACGTCTTCAAGTAGAGTTTATTAATCTCTGCACACTCCTGCACTTCAGACAGTTCAAGGCAATAATGGAGTGCATTTTTATTTTTTATTCTTGGAAAGTGAACATCACTGACTAAGCCAGCATTTCTTTCCCAAAGTGTCCAGAGGGTGGTTAAGAATCATCCACACTGTTTGAGCACGAAGTCACTTGTAGGCCACACCTGGTAAAAATGTCAAATTGCCTTCCTTGAAGGGTATTAGTGAATCAGAGGGAGTTTAATGACAATCAGTGATGGCCACCGTTTATTACTGAAGTCAAACTTGAATCATCAACCATGGGATATGAACCCAGGTACCCAGAGCATTACCAGCCCAGTGAATTACCACTGCCACAATGAGTCAAGATTAGAGAGGGGCTGGAAAAGCACAGCAGGTCAGGCAGCATCCGAGGAGCAGGAAAATCGACGTTTTGGGCAAAAGCCCTTCATCAGGAATGAAAACCACATTCTGCCACAATGAGACTGCTGCACCAATGTATACACAGTGTATTTCACAGATGAAATGATGAGTACGCCACCCTAACTTGGGTGTAGATTTGCATGTGATCCCCTGGCCATCTGTTAGTGCTTTCTGTGTTATCTCCAGTACATCTTCCCAGATTGAATCTTGTTCAGGAGACGACATGGTCTTCTCTGGAACAAACTGGCAAGTTTTAATCTGCAAAGAATTGAGGGCTGCTGGAGGTCTTCCAGATTGTGAGGGAAGGGTTCACAAGATTGATAGAGAGCAAAATTTCCAGTTGAAGTAGGAGCCCAAATCTGGATGCCATAATTACGAGCTGATCGCTAATTAATTCAGTGGGGACCACAGGAGAAATTTCTTTACTCAGAGAACCACAAGAGTGTGGAAGTCACTGCAATGAGGTGCATTTAACGGAATATAGATCACCACATGAGGGGGAAAGAAACGGAAGGATATGATAATAGGATGAGATGAAGAACAGTGGGAACAGAGTTAGGTGGAGATGGTGTTAATAGGTTATGCTGAATGGCCTGTTTCTGTGCAGTCATTTCTATGTAGTTCTTCACATGAGATAACAAAGGAAAACAGCTGCACTGACACAGGACCAATCTTTTACTGTTCCATTGATTACATGTTGCAGCGATAACTTCTGGGCTGACTGATGGCTTCTGTTTAATTGCTTTGTAAAATGCGTGACAGGATGCTTTTAAGATGGCTAATTTTATTTCTGCTTCTATGAAGCTATTTACGTACCAGTAGCTTTCCTGTGGCATTGCTCGAGACAAGTCAGAATTTCTTGTTGCTTTATAACGATGGGACTGCTATACTGTGTAACACACAATGTGCTATCATTCTTTCATGGAGGTGCATCTTTGATCAAAAGAATGTCAGGACTTATCCAGCTCCTTTTGGGTCACAACTGCAGGACATCTCAAAGTGTTTTACAGTCAATTGAAGATTCTTTGAAGTGTAGCCGTTGCTGTGAGATAGGAAATGCATCCAGCAAGCTTCCAGAAACTGCGATGTGATGATAACAGGCCATCCACATACCTCTCAGCCTCATGGCAATGCCACAATATCTCCAGCTGCTGCTCAATCTCTAAAACCTGGAGCTCATGTGCGACCACTTCATTAAAACTTTACAACAAAGTTGATTTCTGAGAAGGTGATAGTTAAATGTAACCAGTCAGAACCAGTTGTTAATTTCATTGCTCCATTACCTCTATGCCATACGTTGTTTCCCTTGAACCTGATCCATCCATTCATTAAGATTGGAGTACTCCACAATCTTGCTTATCCCTGATAACCTTTCACCCCTTTGCTGATCAAGAATCTATTGCTACCTCTGCCTTGAGAGTATTCAAAGACTTTGCTTCCACCACTTTGCTTCAGGAAGAGAATTCCAAACACTCAACACTCTTTGAGTGGAGAAAAATTTGCCTTATCCCTAATTTCATCTTCGCATTAATTCTCATCTGCTCCTAGCCTGTATTCTATAGAGTCTGTTGGGTGTGGTTCCCAAAGATCCAAGGTTGTCCTGATGCCTCCAGGAATTGGACATTAATATCCAGAGGAAACATTAGATGTAAGGAACTAGAAACAAGTCAACCAGGTGGAGCTCATAGAATATGAGTTCCCTGATTGGAGCTGTTAATCTGGTCCAATCGGGGAGCCCTGGCTGACATAAACAGGGTGGCTCAGTGGTTAGCACTGCAGCCTTACAGTTCCAGGGACCTGGGTTCGATTCCACCCTCGGGAGACTGTATGGAATTTGTACATTCTCCCCATGTCTGTGTGGGTTTCCTCTGGGTGCTCCAGTTTCTTCCTACAGTCAAAATATGTGCAAATTAGCTGGATTGGTCCTGCTAAATCACCCATAGTGTCCAGGAATGTGCAGGCTAGGTGGATTAGCCATGAGAAATGGGTAGGGGGAGCTGGGTCTGGGTGGGATGTTCTTTGGAGGGTTGATGTAGAATTGATGGGCTGAATAGCCAGCTGGCACACTGTACTGATTCTATGAACAACGAATTGGCATTCAACAGATAGGTTCTGTTCACTCTGAGGAGCTGGATCAGTGTCATGTGCAAGTAGAGGGCGATTTGGTGACAGGATACCAGGCTTTGTGGAATTATTGTTTTATTTTCATTTAATAATCTGGTGAGCTGGGATGAATGAAAGGTAATATGACTGTCCAGGCCATTAAGGCAAATGTTCAAATGACTAAAACTCCAGGAATATTGGTTATGAAAGTTTGGAACCACAACTTTTAGACATTCTTTAAAGGGTAAGTGGCGGTAATGTTGCGATGTTGTCAAACCAGAGATCTTCTAATGAAGGAAAAACAGTTGGATGCCTCAGTATTTTGCTTCCGTTCAAACTGCCAAATAAACGGTTTCATGGGATGTGTGGTAGAAAGTGCTCCTGCTTTTTTCAGAAAACCATGATTCATGCAGCAACGTATCTGCAAATGAGGTTTCGAGTTTCCCCAAATTGGAAACTCCTCATCTTTTATTTTGATCAAAATTCAGTTGCCACAGAGACATCTGGAAATTTCAAGAAGCCGGCAAATACACAATGGCCTTGTGTTTGTCTGTGTCATTGTCCCCCTCTGTGAGACACACTGACTCTCCCCAATGATGTGACTGAGAAGTGACGGTGGAGGAGTTTTTGGTAGGGGTGCGTTGTTTGGTCGCTGAGAGGGTTGTTACCAACAAACAGACTGCCGGGATGTGAGAAAGCTAGTCTCCTTGTTTAGTTCCTGCATCAATCAATCATTCCTGCCTGAAGCATTTCTTAATTGTGTTCTACAATGAGGTAGCAGGCATAGAACACAAATATACGCTCCTCTTTTTGGAAAGTCCAGACTTTGCTTCTCTTATTTTCTAAAAGCACAGTTGGGAAGTGGCTTACAGTAAAACATATGACTTGCCAGAAGAAAATCTTACTGTGAATTCTTCAGCATTGGGTAAATACATCTGAACTCGCTTGTCTTCTGTCCAAATGATTCATGATGTCTTATTAATGAGTTTCTGATGAATTTCCCTGCCACCCCCACCTCTCAACACCCCCACTAATTTTCATGTTATTTATTTTCCACACTTTTTGTTGTGTTTTTGCACTCACTCTGACAGATCCCTGTTGCAAGGCTCTTGAATTGTGTTCTGTCTCATAATCTGCTCAAAATCATTCCTCTTACAAATATCCCCCACAGTGCCCATTCCCAGAGCAGCCCACCAGAGCCCACAGGGAAATTTAGATTAGGTTAGATTACCTACTGTGGAAACAGGTCATTTGGCCCAACAAGTCTGCCCTGACCCTCTGAACAGTAACCCACCCAAACCCACTCCCCCACATTTACCCCTAACTAATGCACCTAACCTACACATCCCTGAACACTATGGACAATTTAGCATGGCCATTTCACCTGGCCTGCACACCTTTGGGCTGTGGGAGGAAACCGGAGCATGTGGAGGAAACCCTCACAGACACAGAGAGAAGATGTAAACTTCACACAGCCCGAGGTGGGAATCGAACCCAGGTCCCTGAAGCCATGTGGCAGCATGCTAACCACTGAGCCACCATGCCACCCCATTTAGGGGTTGATTCATAGAATTACAGACTCCCTACAGGCTCTTCAGCCCAACAAGTCCATAGAAACCTCTGAAGAGTAGCCCACCTAGACCCATTCCCCTACTACTCTATATTATCCCAGACTAATGCACCTAATCTGCACATCCCTGAACACCATGAGCAATTTAGCATGACCATTTCACCTGGCTTGCACATCTTTTGATTGTAGAAGGAAATCCATGGAGACATGGGGAGAATATGCAAACTCCACAAAGGTAGTCACCCAATGTGGGAATTGAACCTGGGTCCCGACGCTGTGAGGCAACAGTGCTAAATACCAAGTAACCGTGCCACCCCAAAGTTCTATGCACAAAGATACGGATAACAGAAAACAGTCAACTCACTGATTACTGAGCCTTTATTCTGAAGGGGTCTGTCACTGACTCCCACAGGCAGCACAGGTGATAAAAATGTAGACCAAATCATACTGTGGAATCTGACTGACAATTTTACAGGGTAACATTTTATTATTTGTCACAGAGATTGGAAAGATGACTTTGAGG
The DNA here is from genome assembly GCF_004010195.1 of Chiloscyllium plagiosum. Taxonomy (NCBI): domain Eukaryota; kingdom Metazoa; phylum Chordata; class Chondrichthyes; order Orectolobiformes; family Hemiscylliidae; genus Chiloscyllium; species Chiloscyllium plagiosum. The sequence continues at coordinate 22,285,999 of NC_057747.1, read as the reverse complement.
GTCTTTGGGGCACTGTGTTACGATAGGGGAACCTGCACCCCTAACTCACTCATTGTTCAATCATCACCGTACTTGAGCCCTGATTCCTTTACTCAATGCTGCTGTTATAGAACCATCGCATTATAGAAAACAGGAGCAGGAGTACACCGTCCAGTCCTTCAAAGATGCACTGCCATTCAACATGATCATGGATGATCATCCAATGCTCCCTTTTACTCCCCCATAGCCTTTGATCCCTTTATCCCTAAGTGACATACCCAATTCATTCAATGTTTTGACTTCGATTTGTTTCTGTGGAAGTGAATTCCACAGGCTCACCGCTCTCTGGGTGAAGACATTTCTTTACATCCCGGTCCGAAATGGTTTACCCTATCCTGTGACTTCAGGTTCCGAACTCCTCCATCATCAGTAACATTCTTCCTGCCTCTATTCTATTTTGCCCAGTTAGACTTTTTTAGTTCAGGACTAGTATATCTGCAAGGTTTGTGAATTCCAGAGAATTCCTAGAGGCCTGGCACTTCAACCACAACGCCACAAGCAAACACATAGATCTAGATACCATTTATCAACCCCTCAGAAAACGAACAGGAAATGACATCACCACAAACCCCAGGAACCCCATCCAGGACAAACATATAAATAGAAAGCAGGAGACAACAGCTTCGCTTCACTCGGAGGTCGCCACTGATGATGTTACCTAGCCAGGTAATGAAACGTCTGGATATCAAACCTACAGCTCAGCGAGAAAACCTACACCCTAAACTAGTATATCTGTGCATTTTATCACAGTTACGTGACAGATAACATCTAGAGTTGAGAGTGTTGAAGGGATTTTGCCCAAAATGTCAACTCTCCTGCTCCTCTGATGCTGCCGGACCTGCTGTGCTTTTCTAGCACCACATTCTCGACTCTAATCTCCAGTATCTGCAGTCCTCATTTTCGCCGAGGTAACATCTGTATACCATCTCCCATGAGGTATTTAATAAGATTGATGCAATTGATGGGTCGAAGAGAGGGACAAATATTTCCTCTGGTGTCAGACACCTGAAGAAACGGACATCACCTTAAAGTTAGAGCCAATCTAAAGGTGATTATCAAGAAGCACTTCCTCATCTAAAGGTCAGTGAAAATCCTGGAGTCTTTCCAACAAACAGCTTTTTAAAAATTCATTCATAGGATGTGGGCATCACTGGTTAGGCCAACATTTATTGCCCATCCCTGGCTACCCAGAGGGCAGTAAAGAGTCAACCACATCACTGTGGGTCTGGAATCACACTTAAGACAGACCAGGTAAGGATATAGAGATTAGAGTGGCGCTGGAAAAGCATGGCAGGTCAGGCAGCATCTGAAGAACAGGAAAATCGACATTTCGGACAGGAGCCCTTCATCAGGCTTGCTGTGTTCTTCCAGCCTCCTGTATGTCTACTTTGGATTCTAGCATCTGCAGTATTTTGTTTTTGTTTCAGACTAGGTAAGGATGACAGTTTCCTTTGCTAAAGGACATTAGTGAACCAGATAGGTTTTTTCTGACAATCAAGAATAGATTCATAGTCATCATTAGGTCCATAATTCCAGATTTTTACTGGATTCAAATGCCATCATCTGCCGTGGTGGGATTTGAACCTAGGTCCCCAGAACATTACCAGGGTCTCTAGATTAACGATTCAGCATTAATACCTCTCCATGTTGGATGCAGGGAATCAATTGAAAGTCTCTAAAGTGAGATTGATAGATCTTGGGCTAACATAAGAATTGTGGATGCAAGTTGGGTGGTTGGGATTAAAATACAGGTCAGTTGTGACCTAACTGAATGACTGACCACCTCCTGTTCCCTGGTGCTGTTAGTTGGTGGGCAATATTGGCTACACTCAGCTCACCACCACCGTCCTGATATGCACGTAGGGCTGTGCAATAAATGCTGGCCCAGCCAGTGACTTCCACATCCGCTGAATGAGCTAAATAGGATTCAAAACATCAGCAAATTGGAATGCATTCATATTTGTATAAGTGCTGTTTCTGTTCACCAAAACTGTCAGAACCAGGAAAATGAGGCGTTCTCTGTCTCTTTCTCTCTTTTGCTAACTTCCCGCCAGTCTTATCTTCACCCTCCTATTTATCTCTCCGCCCTTTCCCCCCCTCAACATTCCTGATGAAGGGCTTATGCCCTAAATGTCAATTCTCCTGCTCCTCGGATGCTGCCTGACCTACCACTTTTCCAGCACCACACTTTTCGACTTTCTGTCTCTCTCTCTCTCTCTCTCTCTCTCTCTCTCTCTCCCTTTTGTCAGGAATGCTGAATGTTAGGCTTGCTGGACCAATGCAATTGTGTCTAACCTCACCTGAGGTTTCCTGCAAGGGGTACTGTTTGCAGCAGTGCCTGGGAAATTAATCCTCAATCTCAGGAAAACCCTGGAATGTTGATGACCATGATGCTGATGATACATGTTGGCCCTCACTGAGGACCTTTGTACGAGACTCCTGTTCAGGGACTGCGGATTAGGGAAAATCAGTCAATGGCCTTGTAAGTGAAGTGGGTAATCATGGTAAATGTGCAGATATTGTGTTGGGTGTTTCAATTGCTGAGGTGGAACTTAGGAATAGGAGTAGGCCATTCAGCCCATTGAATCTGTTCCATCACTTAATTTGATTATGGCTGATCAAAACCTTTTACACACATTATCTCCTAAACCTTTTAGCTGAGAGCTTACCTTTAGAGACTCCAATGCACTGTGTATATAACACACAATGCGTGACAATGTGGCTCAGTGCCTCACAGTGCCAGGGACCTGGGTTTGATTCCAGCCTCAGGTGATTGTCTATGTGGAGTTTGTACCTTCTCCCCGTGTCTGCATGGGCTTCCTCCGGGTCTCTGGTTTCCTCCCACAGTCCAAATGTGTGCAGGTTATGTTGACTGGCTGTGCTAAATTACTCATAGAGTTCAGTGATGTGCAGGCTAGGTGGGCTAGCCATGGGGATAGGGTGTGGGCTAGGATCTGGGTGGGATGGTCTTTGGAGGGTCGGTGTAGACGTGATGGGCCAAATGGCCTCTTTCTGCACCATAGGGATTCTATGATTCTGGTAGGAACATAGGACCAGAAGAAGGCCATTCATGACTGTTTTAGCTCTATGATTCTTTAAACTGAATTATGTCGATCTCTCTTGATTTGTTAATAGCCATAAACCTTTTGACTTATATCTTGACCAAGTTTTGTGCCTGAGCATTGCGCGACTCTGCTGGCCACTTAGTTTGCTGTGAGTATGCGAGCTGCACACAGAGAAATCAATTAGTCAGCTATAATGCTTCATAACTTATAATGTGTTTTATTGTTTCAAAGTAACTAACCCACTGAGTTACTGAATCCCTGATGAGTGATTGATCATTAGAAAGCAGCACGAAAGCAGCAGCAATTTACTCAAACCCCAATCTTGTGCATAGATTAGATTCCCTACAGTATGGAAACAGGCCCTTCAGCCCAACAAGTCCACACCGACCCTCCAAAGAGTAACCCACCCAGGTCCATTTCCCTCTGATGAATGCACCTAACACTATGGGCAATTTAGCATGGCCAATTCACCTGACCTGCACATCTTTGGACTGTGGGAGAAAACTGGAGCACCCGGAGGAAACCCACACAGACACTGGGAGAATATGCAAACTTCACACAGACATAGGGTGGCAATATTGGCTTCACTCAGCTCACCACCACCTTCTGGATGCGCATGTAAGAACGTGCAACAAATGCTGGCCCACCCAGTGATTTCCACATCTCCTGAATGAGTTAAAGAGGATCTGTGCACAAATGTACAAATTAGCAGCAGGAATAGGCTCAACTAACATTGATGTAGCGCCTCTAACAGGTTAAATGTTCCAAACTGAACAAAATAGTGCACAGACCAAGATGAATCAGTTTTGTTTTGCTTGTATGCAGTATTGAATACATACAGCAGACACTCAGATTGAAAGCTTGAAGGTTGATGACCACAAAAATCTGAGAAATGACAACAGGGATTCTGATGAGCTGTGGTGACACAGTCTATGTGCTGTCACCCAGTGATTCAAGTTAAGCCCACGGTGCATTGAACCTCCTGCAAGCCCCCCACGGTTACCACCAGCGGACTGACCTCAATCCGACGTCACCAGTCCCCGTGCCCACCAAACACCCCCTCACACTGGCGTCAAGGCTGTGATCTGACTGTGCAGTCGGTGCCATAGGAACCTTTGCTTGCAAACTTTCCTTGTTCCCAGGGTGCATTTAATGAATGGGTTGCACTTTGAGTCCTTCCAGGTGGGTGAGCTTCATGTGGCTTTGAATCCTCCAAACTCCCTGAACTCAAACCCTCAGCGTAGACTCTGAAAACTAACTTGCCTCCGATTCCCTGTCCACACGGCATAGAAAACATGAGGGGACCAGATTTTAATTCACATAACACCCCTACAGGTGCATAGGGTTAATATGGGGCCCGAGACGTCTGTGAATACTTTTATTCTCTTGTAGGATGTGGGCATCGCTGGCTGGCCAGCATTTCTATTGTCTGTCCCTAGTTTGTAAGGTATAGGAGCAGAATTAGGCCATTTGGCCCATCGAGTCTGCTCCGCCATTTGTTCATGGTTGCCTTTGTGGAGGTGGTGGTGAGTTGCCTTCTTGAGCCACTGCAGTCTACATGCTGCAGGATGACCCTTGATGCCATTAGGGAGGGAATTGCAGGATCTTGACCCATTTTGGATCAAATGGGTGTGAATACATGTGAATGCACAAATTAGAATCAGGAATAGGTCACTCAGCCCTTTCAATAGGATCATGGCTGATTTTATTACATGGCATTCATGTCTCTCTCTCATAACTTTTCACTCCTTTGTTTACCTTGAATCTAAGTACCTCTGCCTTAAAAATATTCAAAGGCTCCGTTTTCACTGCTTATTGAAGAAGAGACTTCCAAAGTGCTGCAGACGTTTATGACTCACAACCTTCAGAAAGTAAAAAAAAAATTCTTCTGATGTTTATCTTAAATGGGTGACTCTTTATTTTTAAACTATGATCTACGTTCACTGACAAAAGGAAGCATACTTTCCGCACGGAGTCCTGACAGTGCGGAAGCAGGCCATTTGGCCCATTGAGCCCATATTGACCCATTCAATCACCATAACCCCGCATTTCCCATGGCTAATCCAGCAATACCGCACATCCCTGGACAATTTAGCATGGCCAATACACCCTAACCTGCACATCTTTGGACTGTGGGAGGAAACCATAGCACCTGGAGAAAACCCACATAGACAAGCAAGAATGTGCAAACACCACACAGACAGTTGCCTGAAGGGGAATTGAACCCAGGTCCCTGGCGCTGTGAGGCATGTGCTGATCAGTGCTGACTACTGAGCCACAACAACCCTGTAACCATCCTTTAAGGGTCCCTCTATTCCCTTCTATCAACTTCCTGGGTGTTACCCTTGACCAGAAATTAAACTGAACTAGCCATATAAATACTGCAGGTACAAGAGCAGGTCAAAGGTTAGGAATCCTGCAGCAAGCAAATCACCTTCTGATTCCCCAGAGCCTGTCTACCACCCACAAGGCACAAGTTGGGATGTGATGGAATATTTCCCACTTGCCTGGATGGATGGGTGCGGCTTCAACAACACTCAAGAAGCTTGACACCATCCAGGACAAAAGCAGTCTATTGTTGGGCACCAACACAAACACCCACAAACACCCACTCCCTCCACCACAGACACTCAGTACCATCTACAAGACGCACTACAGAAATTCACCAAGACTTCTTTGATGGTACCTTCCAAAGCCACAACCACTTCCATCTAGTAGGACGAAGGCAGCAGATACACAGGGAACACCCTTATATACAAGTTCCCCTTCAAGCTACTCACCATCCTGTCTTGGAAGTATATCGCTGTTCCTTCACTATCATTGGGTCAAAATCCTGGAACTCTCTCCCTGATGGTCTGCAGCGTTTCAAGAAGGCAGCTCACCACAACCCTTTCAAGAGCAACTAAGGATAGAAAATAAATGCAGCAAGACCAATACGCCACAAACAAATTAAAAAAAAACAGGATTTTGTACATTTCAAACAAGTCACCTCTTAATTTTTCAAACTCCGGTGGATACAAGCTTAGCATGTCTAACCTTTCCTCATGAGAAAATTCTGATATTAGTCTGGTAAGCCTTCTGTGAGCTGCTTCCAATGTATGTCCATCCTTCCTTAAATGGCAAACTCAAAGCTGGAAAATGTTTCCTGTTTATGATTCAGTTTTGACTGCAGATGAAACCTACTGAGAATCCTCTTTCAAGGATGAAACTCCTCTACATTGGGGAGACAGGCCGCCTACTTGCAGAACATTTCAGGGAACACCTCTGGGACACCCGCACCAACCAACCCAACCGCCCCGTGGCTGAACACTTTAACTCCCCTTCCCACTCCGCCCCCACCCCCTCTCCGGCCTATCACCCTCACCTTAACCTCCTTCCACCTATTGTATTCCCAGTGCCCCTCCCCCAAATTCCCTCCTCCCTACTCTTTATCTCAGCCCGCTTGGCACACCAGCCTCATTCCTGAAGAAGGGCTTATGCCCAAAATGTCGATTCTCCTGCTCCTTGGATGCTGCCTGGCCTGGTGTATTTTTCCAGCACCACATTTTTCAACTATGATTCAGTTTCGCCCTGGCCTTAGAGTATTGGGGATGTGGGGAATGCGGGGGGCGGGAATAGGATAGGATAGCTATTTGGGAAATTTAGGATTTGAGGTGTTCTGGGGATATTCGTGTTCCACACCTCAGTAATCCAGAGTACAAAAATTTAAGGCATTGTTGGATCTTGCTGAAACAGGAGACATGTTGCTGAAGTTTTTCATCTTGCACTAATCAGGACGAATGCAAGAATGACAAATTTCTAACCCTCACACAATTTATTCCATAGGAGGAATAATAGAGTGCAGACTGGTTGGCTCTGATTGGCTAAGGTGTTTCCATGGTGAAAGCAATGGATAACTTTAGACTCCTGAAGTTCCTAGGTAATTAAAAAAAACATTCATTTGACTTGCAATAAACAGATTCCTATTCATGAATGTACATTGCTTTCAGGAGTAAATGAGCCATTTTACTAGCTCATCTGGTTATCTTAAGTTGGCTGTTAGTGCAGCTATTAACACAGTCAGGATTATTAAGAAACTGTTGAACATTTCTGAATTGTCTGAACATCACAGCAAGTTGAGGAGGTCAGGCTAAAGGGGGAAAGGGAGATTTGGAGTAGACAACCGACTTTTACTAAAAGAGGTTGCATTTACATAGCCCCTTTCATGTGGAAGAAAGTCTTAACTCGTTTCATATAAAAGTAAGCTAGTCTTGCATTTAAATAGAACTTTTCATGACCATAAGATGAGTTAAATTGCTTTTCAGGTGAACTGGAGTCACTGTTGTAGTATAAGACACATCAATCTGTGGTATTCCCAAATTTAACAATAGGATAATGACCAGCTAATCTGTTTTATGTAGTGATGTTGATTGAGGAATTAATATTATGGCCAGGGCACTGGGAAGTAACTCTCTTGCTCTTCCTATGGTCTCACAGGATCTTTTACACCCACTCAATTCACATAGCTGGGGCGTGGAGGTGATGGCGCAGCTACTGGTACAGGGCTCAGTAGGGGGAAGGATGAATACAGGAGTTTGAAGTAAGAGGAGTGGAAACATTCAGAGAGGGCATGGTTATGGGGGGGGAGGGGGAAGGCCAATGAAGAAACTGGAGCATGAGGAAATCACTCCTCCACCCTGAAGCTTCCCATTGTTCATACTGTGTTGCCATTCGGCCCAACGTCTCCACACCGACTCCCCAAACACATCCCACCCAGACTCATTGCCCTATCTTATCCCTGTAACCCTGCATTTTCTGTGGCTCGTCCACCTAACCTACACATCCCTGGACACGATGGGTAATTTAGCATGGCCAGTCCACCTAACCTGCACATCGTTTGGGCTGTGGGAGTCATTAAAGGCTATGGGCCAAGTGCTGGAAAGTGGGACTCATGTAGATTTAGAATGGCATTTTGTTGGTGCAGACTTGATGGGCTGAAGGGCCTCCTACATACTATAATCTGATGCTGAGTTTCTCGAGCATTCTCTGTGTTTGTTAAGAAGAAGTTTTCTCAGTGAGTAAATTCAAGCAGTGTCACAAAGCCGGAAGGAAGTGACAATGGTAACTGGTGTGGAATAAACCCATGATGCATTGGAAGAAGTGACTGCTGTTGCTGATGACTGAACTTCCCTCTTTGCAACATAAAAGTGACAGAAAGTGTGACATCACCCTGCACTGTGGCTGAAACTAAAACCAAACAGCGAGAACTGTGGGCGGCACCTGCAGGAAGTGTGCAGCGAGAGATGGTGGTGTGGGTTTGGTCCCGTCTCCATGACAACGTGCAAAAAAGCCCTGTCGCGGGGGCTTTTATTTTGCCACTTTCTCAATGAGCGGGTGGGGTGGGGTGTAAAATGGAAGTGGAAAGTAAAAGCCACCCCAGCATCTTGGTCAGTCGGTGCTGACTCCTCATGAGCTGTAACACCATCTCCCCACAACTATCAGAAGGTTTGTCTTTATCTGCTGCAAGGTAAGCCCACATCTGACAGGTCCCTGCTCAGAGCTTAACCTTTTCCTGAATACGCAAGTGTGGCACCTTCAAATCCCCTTGCCCTTACCCTGTCCCCACAATGACACAGTGAGACAACATGGTGTCACCATGGGGTGACTGTGCCTTTAAGGTTCCATCAGCCCTGGCTAATCCTGGCCATCAAGTTAAACAACAAATTGCATTTACACGGCATCTCTAACACCATAGTAACACTCCAGGAGGAAATACACTGAGCCAAATAGAGGCAATAGGAGAATGTACAAAGAGTTGGGGTTTAAGAATCACCTTAAAGGAAGATCTGCTATTATAGCAATGTGTCTTGGAAGAGGGTGGGTACTGGACAAGACTAAAGAGACACAATTTGAGTCTGAGATGACCTTTTATTGACTGTCCTATGAACTTTGTACATTCTAAGACTAAGAACAAGGTTCCACATTGCGGCATCTCTCTCTATCATGTGATCTTTTCCATCACTACTGACGCAGCAAACTGGTAACATATTTCATTGTTAACCCTTTCTTCTTCAAAGGATGGGGACCCAGAAAGACAGAGTGTTTTACAGAGCTTAGGGCCTAAACACTGGGACTGCAGCTCTAGAGGTCACTAAGATGGTACTGAGGGAGTGCTGCACTGTCAGAGGCATTATCATCCGGTACGTTCTGGCATGAGGGATGCCCAAGACAATATGGACCTAGGGAACAGTGATGATGGTTATATGTGAATTAAGGAATAATTTTGTGAGGACTGGGAACAAGTAGTGTTGGAGTGTTGTGATGTGTGCTTGAATAAAACTCTGACTAGCAAAATATTTGCCCAGATTCTGTTTAATCAACCTTTATTGTCTGTCAGGAGTGCCATTTTTCAGATGAGATGTTAAACCAATGCCCTATGTCCTTTCTACGATGGATTTACAAGATCCCATGGCACTATCTGTAAGGAAAGGAAGGGAATCATTCCTGGTAACATGCCAATATTAACTCCTCAGATTACCTGATTACTATCAAATGGCTGTTCATGGGATCTTGCTGTGTGCAATTTGACTCGTGCAACTTTACTACATTGCACCAACACGTCACAAATACTGAACTGGCTGTAAAGTGGCTTGAAATATTCAGAGGTTATGGAGAACATTGGATAAATTGCAAATTTTCCTGTTATCTTAAACATCTGAATGCCATCGGTCTTCCCAATGTCAAGTTCATATCAATCCACAACTGAATGGGTTTGTACACATTCTGAATTTCATTAATCTCATAATCAGGATGTACCTTTTTTTAAGATTACATACAGTGTGGAAACAGGCCCTTCGGCCCAACAAGTCCACACTGACCCGCCAAAGTGCAACCACCCAGACCATTTCCCCTACATTTATCCCTTCACCTAACACTACGGGCAATTTAGCATGGCCAATTCACCTAATCTGCACATTTTTGGATTGTGGGAGGAAACCGGAGCACCCGGAGGAAACCCATGCAGACACTGGGAGAATGTGCAAACTCCACACAGACAGTTGCCTGAGGCGGGATATGAACCCGGGTCTCTAGCACTGTGAGGCAGCAGTGCTAACTGCTGTGCCACCGTGCCGCCCACTAAGCAGCAAGCACTTACAGCCTTCAGTCCTTGAAGATGTCTTTTGTGCATTGGCATGACCTTTAACTTGTACACTGCCATCTATGATGAAGCCTCCTTGAGTTAGATTTTAATCTCCCAGACACTTCCTGGGTTGACTGGCTCAGATGGATGGGCAGCTGGTGAGGATCAGATTGATACGAAGAGCATGGGGGTTCAGTCCGTATTCTGTTAGATATGGATTTGGGACCTGCCCCCTTTGTCCTACTCATGTTGGACATTGCATTGGTATTGTGGGATCCATCTTCAGGCACAGAACTATGTAAGAAATGATATTTAACTTCAGGTTTTCTCACGAGCAGAAAGTCAAAATCAAGTAAAGAATAACAAACTTCATTGTTGAGGAGAAGAGATTAACAGATTGAAGGATAATGAACTGGTGCTAATTGACTTACCCACCCATTGCCATGACACTATTCACTGTCTCCATTCTCATTTAACTCAGCTTTTGGACAAATATTAAAGTGACACCAGTACTTTTGTGGCTCATACTCCTGTCCCAATGTCCCAGTCCAGAGGCTTGAGTTCAAATCTCATGCGAGCATTGCAATAGGAAGGTGATGGCTTAATGGTATTATTGCTGGACTGTTACTCCAGAGGCCCACTCAATGTTCTGGGGACCCTGGTTTGAATCCCACCTTGGCAGATGGTAGAATTGAATCTGACAAAAATCTAGAATTAGGAGTCTAGTGATGACCATGATATGATTGTCAGGGAAAAACCTATCTGGTTCACGAATGTTTTTTAGGGAAGGAAACTGCTACTCTTACCTAGTCTCACCTATATGTGACTCCAGACCCAACAGCACTTTTAATTGGGGCAATTAGGAATGGACAATGAATAGTGGCCTAGCTGAAGCATCCTGAGAATGAATAAAACAAAATGCAGAACTGAAGGAGTGCCATTGTGTCAGAGGTACTGTCTTCCAGATGAGTCATAGAGTCATAGAGATGTACAGCACGGAAACAGACCCTTTAATCCAACCCGACCAGATATCCCAACCCAATCTAGTCACACCTACCAGCACCCGGTCCATATTCCTCCAAACCCTTCCTATTCATGTACCCATCCAAATGCCTCTTAAATGTTGCAATTGTACCAGCCTCCACCACTTCCTCTGGCAGCTCATTCCATACACGTACCACCCTCTGTGTGAAAAGTTGCCCCTTAGGTCTCTTTTATATCTTTCCCCTCTCACCCTATGCCCAGTTCTGGACTCCCTGACCTCAGGAAAAGACTTTGTCTATTTATCCTGTCCATGCCCCTCATGATTTTATAAACCTCTATAAGGTCACCCCTCAGCCTCCGACGCTTCAAGGAAAACAGCCCCAGCCTATTCAGCATCTCCCTCCTGCTCAAACCCTCCAAACCTGGCAACATCCCTGTAAATCTTTTCTGAACCCTTTCAAGTTTCACAACATCTTTCCGATAGGAAGGAGACCAGAACTGTACGCAATATTCCAACACTGGCCTAACCAATGTCCTGTACAGCCACAATATGACTTTCCAACTCCTGTACTCAATACTCTGACCAATAAAGGAAAGCATACCAAATGCCTTCTTCACTATTCTATTTGCCTGCGACTCCACTTTCAAGAAGCTATGAACGTGCACTCCAAGGTCTCTAGAACCTTACCATTAAGTGTATAAGTCCTGCTAAAATTTGCTTTCCCAAAATGCTCACCTCACATTTATCTAAATTAAACTAATTAAAACCGAGATCCCAACTGCTCTCTCAAATGGATTCAATGGATCCCACTGCACTGTTTCAGACAAAAACAGGTAATTCTCTCCTGTGTCCCATTGTTAGTTTATGCTTCAATCAACATCCCTAAAACAACACACTTCTTGCTCATTTTTGCTGCCAATGGGACTGGTGGTATGTAGAGTCCATCACCTCCAAAATTCACTTTCTCCACCACCAACCCTCAATGGCAGCAACGTGTAATATCGATAAGACGCAACTCACCAATATAACTCACCAAACCCATGACCACTACCGTCTAGAAGGACAAGGGCAGCAGATACATGGGATCACCACCCCACCATCTGCAAGCTCCCCTCCAAGCCTCTGACTATCCTGACTTGGAAATGTATTGCTATTCCTTCAGTGCTGCTGGGTCAAAATCCTGGAACACCCTTCCAAAGAGCACCCGAAGTTGTCTATAGTAGATGGATAACAACGGTTGAAGAAGGCAGCTCATCAACATCTCCTCCAGGGCAGTTACGGATGGGCAATGACTGTTTGCTCTGCGAATGATACCCACCTTCTCCAAAAATAATCAAAAGAAGCAGATTTGTTTCTACGTTACATCTAAAGTAAGGAGAGAGCAAACCTTTGCAAATACTGGTAATATCAAATTAGGGTCTGACCACAGCAATGGAGAGAGAATCAGAGATAATGTTCCATGTCAGTGACCTTCAGCCAGAATTGACAAAAGAATCTGACAGTAGAGCATCAGAAACTGAAATGTTAACTTTGGTTCTGTTGATCTGCAGATTGTTGCCGGACCTGCTGGGTATTTCCAGGTTCTGTTTTTACTTAAAGTGCTATTGGGTGGCTCAATGGTTAACACTGCTGCCTCACAGCACCACAGACGTGGGTTCAATTCCAGGCTCAGTCAACTAGCTGTGTAGAATTTGCATATTCTCAAAAAATCCCTGCAGTGTGGAAACAGGCCCAACAAGCCCACACTGACCCTCCGAAGAGTAACCTACCCAGAGCTATTCCCCAACCCTATATTTACCCCTGACTAATGCACCTAACCTACACATCGCTGAACACTATGGGCAATTTAACATGACCAATTCACCTAAACTGCACATCTTTGGATTGTGGGAGGAAACTCACGCAGACACAGGGAGAATGTGCAAGCTCCACACAGACAGTTACCCAAGATTGGAATTGAACCCGGGTCCCTTACTCTGTGAGGCAGCAGTGCTAACCACTGTGCCACCCTCATGTGTCTGCGTGGGTGTCCTCCCACTATCCAAAGGTGAGGTGGATTGGGCATGCTGAATTGCCCCATAGTGTCCAGTGATGTGTAGGTTGGGGGGAATTACCGATGGGATATGCAGGGTAGAGGGATGGGATTCTCTTTGGATGGTCGATGTGCACTAAATGGGCTGAATGGCTTCATTTCACCCTGTAGGGAATCTAATTGGTTGTATGACCCTTTTCAGGAGTATCTGAAGCATTAAAAAGTGCCAGATGAATGTAGAGTTCTTCCTGTTCTAAAATATTTCGGTACCGACATTTTCAGTGGTAGGTGTGAGTAGCAATGTGTGGGGAGGCACTTTGCTATAGTCAAAAACAATGTTGAGAGATAGTGATTTTCAGCCACTGCTCTTCAATTTTCAGTCAGTGGAACAGAAAATAAAAACAAGCTACGAGGCAGCACTAATGTCGATACAATTTCACGCACTCCTTGCTGAGGAGCCTGAAGCTTTCTTCGAGAATGTAGATATGTGTGTATTATGGGGCGTGTTTCTTCAATGGGCAGAATCCTGTTTCCCCACTCCCACCCAAACCCAAACAACTTTCTCATCGTCTGAAAATTGAAATCACCGGCGCAACCATTCGGAGGGATGTGAAGTGATCAAGTATCATCGGGATTTGCGATGCTCATGTTTAGCAAATGTTTCTTGGGTTTAAGTGCAAGACCTGCCTGTCAATAATGTCTCGTCACAACTTTTCAATACAGGTCGTTCTGCTATAAATGTGTGTTTTGTTAACACGAGTTCGCTGCAACGTGATTGACAAACTGGGACACTGTTTCTAAGGCGTGAACTTTTAAACCGTGTGTTGGCTGGAACACGATTAAATCGCCAACACTTTAAACGCTGTTTCTAAAGCACAATTTTTCTATAACGCGGGGTTGCACAAGAACACATCATCACGTTATTGTAGAACTACCTGGACTTCACAGGACAGAGACTGGAAAAACAGAGGCTCTGCCTCAGGTAGACACAGAGCATGCAGTTAAATTGCACAAATCTTCACTGAAGTCATAGATCTGGGAGAAATCACAGCGCAAATGGAGGCCACTCATCATTTTGCTTTGCAGTAGCAGCTGTGGCTCAGTTGGTAGCACACTTACTGTTGAGTCACAAGGTTCTGGGGTCAAGCCCAACTCCAGGGTTTCAGCACAAACATCAGGCCAGAGGACGGTATGTGGAAACAATGTCCCATCTGCCTGCCTGGTTGGATATATAAGATTCCATGAAGAACAACTGAGCCGGTATTCTAAAGGAAAACCAAAAGAGTTGCAGATGCTGTGAATCAGAACTCTGAGGGAAGGTCACCGGACCCAAAATGTTAACTCTAATTTCTCTCCACAGATGCTGCCCGACCTGCTGAGCTTTTCCAGCAGTTTCTGGGCAAGTATTCTCTTCTTTCGAGGAGATGCAGGATTGTAGCGTTTAGTTTAGTTTGGGGTTATGGTTGGACCGAACGGCGAAAGTGAGGACTGCAGATGCTGGAAACCAGAGTTTAGATTAGAGTGGTGCTGGAAAAGCACAGCAGGTCAGGCAGCATCCGAGGAGCAGGAGAATCGACATTTCTGGCAAAAGCCCTTCATCAGGAATGAATGGTCTGTTTCCGTGCTGTATGACTCTCTGACTCTAAGACATGTAAGGACAGCAGATTTCCTACTCTCAACAACATGGTTTTTACAACAATTGACCACAGTTACATGGTCACTGTTACTGTGACTAAACTTACATTCCATATTTATTTCCATTCTGCCAATTGCCATGAGCCCATGTCCATTGCGTATTTACGCAGGTCTCTGGATTATTAATCCAGTCACTGAGCCACTACATTATCATCTTCGGTGTCCTGGTTAATATTTTAAAGTGACAGACACTGTACTGTCAGAAATAATGGCAGGCCCTTAAGGATCATATGATCTGATCATCTGAACCCCATCTGGTTCACTAACATTCAACGAAGCAAGCCAGAAATTGCTGGAAAAACACAGCAATTTCCCATGGCCAATTCACCTAGCTTGCACATCCCTGGACACTGAGAGCAATTTCCCATGGTCAATCCACCTTTCCTGCACATCCCTGGTAACAATAGGCCATTTCCCATGATTAATCCACCTTGCCTGCACATCCCTGGACACTGTGAGCAGTTTCCCATGGTCAATACACCTAGCCTGCACATCCCTGGACACTGAGAGCAATTTCCCATGGTCAATCCACCTAGTCTGCACATCCCTGGTAACAATAGGCCATTTCCCATGGCCAATTCACCTTGTCTGCACATCCCTGGACACTATGGGCAATTTCCCATGGCCAATTCACCCAGTCTGCACACCTCCGGATTGTGGGAGAAAACTGGAGTGGCCAAAGGAAACCCACATGGACACAGGGAGAATGTGCAAACTCCACACAGGCAGTGCTCCGAGGGTGGGAACGAACATGGGTGCCTGGTGCAGTGCTAACCACTGAGACACTGTGCCTTGAATACTCAGCAAGATCCCATCACTCAAATGGTACAATGGGAACAACACTTCAGAAGTACTTCATTGGCCGCCAGTGCTTTCAGATGTGCAGTGGTCCTGAAAAGTGCTACGTAAATGCAAGTTTACTTTTTAACATTCCTACATTTAATGAAATATGCTTGAGTGTCTGTGAGGGTAGCTTGCAAGAACATCCTGCACATGTTTGTCAGTCTCTGCTGGTCGCAATGATATGAAAAATCCTGGTCTACAATCAGGGTGTCCAGTGTCACTGAAGATGGAGAGAGTAAAGGGTTAATGGCCTCCAGCAAGAGGAAGATAAATCAGCCAGTGTGTGTGGAGACAGAGATAGAGAAAGATTACAAAACCGGCATGAAATATGGCTCTTGGACAGAATAATTGCCTCATTTTAATTGTCCATAGATCATATTTATTAATGCTTTCACCTCTCAGGCTTCCCTGCAATAGCTTTGAAATTCAGTGCACAGTAAATATTTCTTGCTAAGGAGGGGAGCACCAGAGTGATGCAGAATTGATGCAAGGACATGCAGCGTGTAAGTGAGCACGGGTGAACTCACTTCAGTTATTGGTTTATACAGTATTACAGGTGCACAATATTCACAGCTTTGGAAACAGGCCCTTCAGCCGAAATGAACCAAATCAGTGCTTATATTCCAGATCAGCCTCCTCCAATCCCATGTCATCCAACCTCAATAGCATGGGGGCTTCTACCTCCCATCACAAACCTATCTCCTTTCCACTTAAATTCATCTCAGCTGTATTCAACTCCACGACTCCTTGTAGTTGTAAATTCTACATTCTAACCACTTTTCATGTAATGAGGCTCCTCCTGAGTTGCCTACTCCTGGCAGTCATGTGATTATGGCACCGAGAACAGGTTAGTGTAATTGAAGGTTAGGTCTGATTAGCACATCACACAATAAGACACACATTACACATCATGGTAGGAAGTCATGCTTTGTCATATTATCTTGCTTTCTCTTGCAGCCTCGTGGTAATATGAAGAAACACTAAGATGTTTTTCAAAAAACATTAATGCTGTTATGAAATAGGCTGGATAGTTGCACCATTATTCTAGGTCCATTACTCTGTGTGCCGCAACATAAAATAAAGTAGCTTTTCCAGTTACCAAGACGATTCAATACTTTTGTCTATGTCTGGTTTTACCAACTTGTACAGATGCGCCACAGTAAGCATTCTATCCGGATGCATCACGACTTGGTACGGCAACCGCTCTGCCCAGAACCACAAGAAAAGACAGAGGGTTGTGAACACAGCCCAGTCATAGTCATAGAGTCATAGAAATGTACAGCACGGAAACAGACCCTTCGGTCCAACTCATCCATACCGACCAGATATTCTAACCTAATCTAATCCCATTTGCCAGCACTTCACCCATATCCCTCTAAACACTTCCCAATGCCTTTTAAATGTTGCAATTGTACCAGCCTCCACCACTTCCTCTGGCAGCCCATTCCATACACATACCACCCTCTGTGTGAAAATGTTGCCTCTTAGGTCTCTTTTATATCTTTCCCCTCTCACCCTAAATCTATGCCCTCTAGTTCTGGACTCTCCCACCCCAGGGAAAAGACTTTGTCTTTTTATCCTATCCATGCCCCTCATGATTTTATAAACCTCTACAAGGTCACCCCTGAGCCTCCAATGCTCCAGGGAAAACAGTGCTAGCCTATTCAACCTCTCCCTATAGCTCAAATCCTCCAACCCTGGCAACATCCTTGTAAATCTTTTCTGAACCCTTTCAAGTTTCACAATATCCTTCCGATAGGAAGGAGACCAGAATTGCATGTCATATTCCAACAGTGTCCTAACCAATGTCCTGTACAGCCACGACATGACCTCCCAACTCCTGTACTCAATACTCTGACCAATAAAGAAAAGCATACCAAACACTTACTTCACTAGCCTATCTACCTGCGACTCCACTTTCAAGGAGCTATGAACCTGCACTCCAAGGTCTCTTTGTTCAGCAACACTCCCCAGGACCTTACCATTAAGTGTATAAGTCCTGTTCTGATTTGCTTTTCCAAAATGCAGCACCTCGCATTTATCTGAAGTAAACTCCATCTGCCACTCCTCAGCCCATTGGCCCATCTGATTAAAATTCTATTGTACTCTAAGGTAACCTTCTTCGCTGTCCACTACACCTCCAATTTTGGTGTCATTAGCAAACTTACTAACAGTTCATCACACAAACCAACATTCCATCCATTGACTCCATCTCTATTGCTCACTGCCTCAGAAAGGCAGTCAACATCATCAAAGACACCCCCGCAATTGCAGTTATAATCTCTTCTAACTGTTTCGTCAGGCAACACATACAAAAGCTCAAACACACGCACCAACGGGTTCGAAAATATCTTCTTACCTGCTGTTATTTGGCTTCTGATTGGACCTTTCAAATCTTAAATTTAATGTTGATCTCACTCTTTGCACATCTTCTCTGCTGCCTATACTACTCGCAAAACAAAACTTTTCACAGTATCTAGGTACATGTGACAATAATAAATCAAATTAAATCATATCAAAACAAAAAGATCTAACAACCAGGATTTGTAATAAACATAACTATGGATTTATTAGCAAATAAAACTTATATTTAAAAATGCAATAATTAGTTAACATATACAGTGGGTAACCCCTGACTTCCAAGAGCTTGTCCACCATCCACAAGGTATAAATTAGGAGTGTCATGGAATACTTTCCACATGCTTGGATGAATGCAGCTGCAACAACACTCAAGAAAATCAAGAAACCTGACACCTTGCAGGAGTGCCACCACTCCCTCTACCAATCAGCCACAGCAGTGTTTATCATCTCCAAGATGCACTGTAGCTGCTTAGACAGCAACTTCCAAACCCACAGCCACTACCATCCAGAAGGGCAAGTGTAGCAGATAGATGGGAACACTCCTCCAAGTTATGAACTATCTTGACTTGGAAATATATCACTGTTTCTTCTGTGCCACTGGGTCAAAATCCTGGGACTTCCTCCCTAACGTTATTGTGGGTGTATCTCCAGCAAATAGACTGCAGCAGTCAAGAAGACATGCACATCGTCACCTTCTCAAGGGCAACTAGGAATGGGTAATCAATGCTGTCCAGCCAGTGACCCCCACATCCCACAATTGGATTAGAAAATAAGTATAAATGGGTAACCCTATTAATATCTGCAACACACACACAGACACTCTTTCTGTTTCTCTCACACACAACTCTCTCTCTCTCTCTTTCTGTTTCTCTCACTCTTCAGGGAAACAGAGGAAGAAAGAGATTTCTTTATTAGATCAGGCTTTCTGGAAAATAAGTCACTTAATCATGCACAGCTATCTCTGAGTCTTATAGCTACAACTTGCCCGGAAATACAATCTTGCGATTTTCATTCAAAAGAACAAATAGATTGCCCTCTGAACCAACGTAGAGGGCTTTCTGTTCAGGAATGTGAGATCAACTGAACTTGTTCACAGCACACGTTCCTTCAAATCAGCTTGTCCTTAGCAGGTTATCCTCCAACTAAACCAGCGAAAACAAGCGGCTCTCCAAGACAGTCACTGCTCAAAACAGCCGCAGCAGACTCTACGGCAAAGCAAGCAATTATCACCAGTCACATAAATATACTCTTCTTTATCCACAGGGAACTTTGTTTTGTAGAAAACACTCCAGGTATGCCCTGAAAACTTAAATAAATTCCTTTTTCCACAAACCTTTAAAACTCAGGTCCTTTGAGTCATATTAAATACAAAGTGTCCTCCTAACAATAGTTTCTTTACCTCATGATAGATTGGTTTTAGCAGCACAATAAGACAAAGGATATTTGAGTTGCTACTTGTATTAGTAAGCTTAAAGCTTTGTAAGTCTTCCCCAGCTAACCTGTTTTGTACCCCTCCAACCTGATGTATATCTTGTGTGTCATAATAGCTCACTCTTAGGCATCTAATTGATTGCCCCACTGCACAGCAGCACCCCAACGTGAGGGACCAAGTCAGATTATATGAATAAAGAAACCAATATCTTGAATTTGTAAAGTTACCCACTACGATGTTGCAAAAAGTTCTAAGGTGCTTCACAAGTGGTGACTGAGGACATACAAGCAGGTGAACTCTGGAAGAATGGGAAGCAGTTGACTGAATACAATCTAACAGTTCTTGACAACATTCTGTACGAAGACGCACAAGAGAGGTAATCACAAGGAAAAGATTTACAAAGAAACAGTGTGTGTGTGTGTGTGTGTTTGCATATGTGTGTGTGTGCGTGTGTAGGTTGGCAGGATGGTTAAATGTACGATAAGCTCATTTTGAAGATTGGAGGATATAAACTGAGAGAGAGTGTTGCAGTGATATTACAGGGGGCTTTGTACCAGTGGAAGATTTCTGGGTTAGATGAATCATTTGGAAGGATTATTTTGGGAGGTAGGATCCAAGAGGTGAAAAGCAAGCAGGATTCAGGACTTTCAAGGACTTAAGGATCACAAACCTTCCCTCTGTAACAGATAGATGTGATGACCCCTACAAGGCCCACGGGGTATCATTAATTTCCCCATGACTCCCTTTGGTAACAGGCAATGGCCTGCCCGGCAAGAACTCATCACTTGTAAAGAAGAGCCAAAGGGTACTTATGTAGTAGCAGTAGTGACCTCATTACAAACTGGAGGCTGAGTTCAAGTTCCAACTTATCCAGAGATGTGCAAGAACATGACTGAACAGGTTGATTAGAAAAATAGGTGAAATACGAAGAAAATTAATAAAGCTAAAACAGAAATTGCTAAATTGCAGAATGTTGGAACAGTTCTGAGGAAGGGTCACTGGATCCAAAATGTTAACTCTGATTGCTTTCCACAGGTGCTGACAGACCTGTTGAGCTTTTCCACAACTTCTGTTTCAGCTTTTGTTTCTGATTTCCGGCATCTGCAATTCTTTCAGGTTTTAAAAAATGGTTAATAAAGCACACCCAGGGATGGTCTGCAGAACTGTCTGTCCCAGGCTGGAAACAGCCTATGTGGGCCATGACTGGTGGCTCTACTTTGGCATTCAACAATAAACAATGTTCCTTTTTAGTCAGGCTTCCTGAGTTATTACAATAGCATTTGAAAATTAACACGTTGTTGCTTGGTCTAATCATTTGACTGTTGGCCAATCCCAGATATATTTTAATTCGAAATTGTTTCAAAGCTCCACTCTTAAACACACATACACACATTATAAACTTTGATAAACTTTGAATTCCTATGGATCAGTCATTTCTTCTGTATTGAATTCTTCAGACGGTATAAACAACATTCTGAGCTGCACATCGACTAATCTCTAGGATATAATATTTACAAGGAGCACTGAACAGATACAGTGCACAGTTGAACTATTTTCTCCACCAACATCATCACTTTGTGGAATGCTTGCACGCAGAAATGAGTTAATAAAACTTGACCAAAACAGAACCACACAGTTGATAATGTTTAAGACCTGCATAAAGCCAGTTATAGGAAACACGGGTACTGTTACCCAAGGGAATTGAATGAACGAAGCCAAGGCATCAGTCAATGATAGGTTTCTAACCTCAGGCACACCAGCCATGGGGATATACCATTAGCACACACCTCCTAGAAGTGGGCAAGTTGGCTTTGCATTCGGTGGCACTGGAGGTGGGTGTTTAGGAGGATAGCTTTTGATTGTGTCCTTTCACTCTTTGATCTCCAACAACATATAATGCATTATGTCAATGGGGTATCAGTCATGAATGCGTTTACTAAATTTCCATCCAAGAGCTGTGTCACGCAATCATGTACAAAGCTACCCTGACCTGATGGAGGCGTGCTGACCGCGAGGCGTGTTCCTTGCAAGGAGGATAACCTGGTACATCCTCAGGGAGAGTACCCACCTCAGAGGGATTATACCCCGCTTCTGTGGTACGGCGAGATCAGATAATGAGAACAGACTGGTACAAACCAAAATGACAACAAGTAGGTGCTGACTGCTGAAGTAAGACTCTAAATTTGGAGGGACATGGGCCAAACACAGGCAAGTGGAGCTAGTTTAGTTTGGGAACAGGGTTGGCATGGACGAGTCAAACTGAAGGGTCTGTTTTCATGCTGTATGACTCCATAAATGTTGCAGTGGGGGTGGGTGGAAGTCGGGGGTGGGGGGTGGTTGATGAAGATTGCAGGAATAGCTTGACAAATAACCCAGAGAAACAAATCATTACCATTTCTATATTTCAGCTAAATAAAAGCCATGTAAAATGAGATATTCTATGAAATATTTTCATGTACACTCACCAGATGAATGGTGGGTTAAATGACTTGTGAAGCGAAAGCTTTGTGGATTGGTGCTATTTTGTTTTAAATTGAGGCTAATAAAATTACTGTACTAATCACTGCAGCGTTGGCTGCCTGTGTTTTTCAGCAGGATTCAGTCACGCTAAGGCTGATGAAAAAATGATTCATCACAGCACATCACATTATGGGACTCTTTCCAGAACAATTTCCAATACTCAGAAGGGGTCTGTGATTGCAATGTGTTTTTTCATACAGATGCTGGGAATTTTGCTGTTATTCGGAACTGGAGCAATAACTGAGCCTGATTTTCTGGTCCAAGCACCTCAGTTTTTTTTGCATCAAAGAGATCCCTGAGGTTGTAAAATTACAAGTTTCTGAGTGGAATTGTAAACCACTTGCACCATTGATGTGATAGATCGTTTATTCTTTGCTGCAACCACACTGGTATACCTGATGTATAATTCTTTTTGTATTTAATATCCCATCACATTAATTCACACCATTAACAATGGTCATTTGTTCCGGTTTGTGCAGGAGAGGCATTCCACTTTATATCACTTTTACGTTCAAAAATTAAAAAGCTTAACGTTATGCAGATTAAACGAGGGGAAAAAAAAGCCACTAGGTTAAACTTTCCATAAATTATCTTTAAGTGTTAATAAAATCGTCAGGAATAAGCTGAGCTGTGTAATTTATGACTGAAATAGATTGCAAAATATGACTTGAAATGTAAAGAATGTTCTTCAAAATCCATTAGTGAAAGCTGCTGACAGAGAAGGTTGTGAAAAATCTTTTAAGCGTTGTCAAGGGGAACTAGGTGAGATAGTTGCTTTGAGCATTGTCCCGTTGTTTCTGAGTTCTGGGTCTATTTTGAGCCCTAACTGATGGGACAAAGGTTTTTTTTTGCTTCTGAATTCATCCTTTGTGGTATGATCTTGAGACTATCAAACCAGTACAATGGGAATAGGATAACTAACAACTGGCTGGATATATGTAAGCAAGGCCCATTGTTGCGGATTTAGATATTTCGATAAGGCTCTGTGACTAGCTAGCCATACTCTTGCCCTGAGTTGAAGTGTACACAATGGTCCTGATAAGGTACATACAGAAAGGATATCAATGCATTCAGACCCAGGAGACACTGTTTAAAAATTAAAGATCATCCTCTTTGGGTGGAATTGAGAGGAACTTGCTTTGTCCAGGGGTAGTCTCCTAGTTTTGGATGCACTCACATCCTTTCTGCATGTACCTTGTCAGGGCTATTGTTTGACTTTGGAAATGTTTGCCTCAGAAAGGCAGTGGAGATGGGGTATTGAATACTTTGAAGAGGGGTGTAGATCGGTGCTTGTTAGGCACTGGAATCAAAGATTATTGGTAGTAGATAGGAATGTGGAGTTCTAAACACAAACAGATCAGCCATAATGTTATTCAATGGCAGGGTAGACTCAAGGGGCTAACTGACCTACTTCTGCCTGTAATTCGTATGTTCATGTGTATTTGTGCCATATTATAAGCATAGAGATATATCGACTCACTCCAGGTTGAGATAGTCCCTGAACGCACTGTGATTGCCATCTATATCATCAATGTCTATATATTAGGGTCTGTTTCTTCCTCAGGGACCTTCCTAAATAAGACACCTTGTAAACTCCTTAAATGCCTGATAAAAGAGCTTGTGTCAATTGTAATGTCTTTATTTGAGACTGAATTTGAGCATCAAGCACAGGTACACAGGGGAATGCTCTTAGCTCATGTGTAATAAAGAGGAATCCAAAATCCCACATAACAAAAATAATAACTTACAGATTTCAGAGGTCTCTCAACAATTTCCTATTGCAACAGAATTGTCACAGATTGACTCGTTGATTATGCTGTTGATGTCTGGCCCAATGAGTTCGAAAGAAGCCCAAAAATACATTTGCGCCTCAGTGTTTGGCAAAACACAAGGACGTAACAATTCTGAATATATTCAGTTGGGAATATTGGGAAACAACTTGTGTAATCGCTCCTTGTAATTTAACCATTGAGGTCCAAGTGTCATTCTAGAACACTAACACTGGGCTCCCCGCAAAGCCAATAGACGTGGTGCCTGACTTGCTGAATCAGAAGCAGTACGTTTATCTTATTTGTTCCAGCTCCAATAGTCTAAAATAAAATGAAAATATAAAATCGAGCGTATTTATAGTCAGTCAGCTTAAGCCTTTTGACGTGCAAAGACTTACCTTAAAACTCCAGACTGACATTCCAGTTCCCTTGGAGGGTGAGTTTGCTGCACTGGTGCCAATCATCACCAAACATGGGGTAGATACAGGCAGGAGCTCCAACCCACGCCACTGTGCTGAAAGGACAGATTGTACAGTGCAACATTATGGAAACAAAATAAAAAAATCTGCAATTCAAAATGTATTGTCGAAGTGGAACACTTCCTCAGATCATTTTAATTATCCAGATCTCTAGAAGACAGCTGTGTTTGATCTTCAATCATAAACTCACAAAACATCAATGCACTGAGTTAAGATCAAACTAGGGGCCACTGGAGTTGCTGTAAGGCTGGCTTTGCTACAATATTGAGAAGTCACCAGGTTCGGGAAGATTGCTTCTCTGTAAACAGCTGACTCTCCCACACATTGCCTTGTCTCGAAAAATATACTTCTTTGATAATGTGAGTTTGTTCTTTGTTTTTGTCTTTGCAAAGAATAAACTTCTTGAATGATTGGGTGACAGGTTTTATAAACTCGTAGAATCCCTACAGGGTGAAAGCAAATCATTCAGCCCATCAATCCTGTGAACGGCATCCAGCCCATTCCCAATAACTCTGCATATCTCCTGGCTAATCCACCTCACCTGCGCACTATGGGCAATTTAGCGTGGCCAATTCACCTAACCTACACAGCTTTGGACTGTGGGAAGAAACCAGAGTACCCAGCAGAAACCCACGTGGAAATAGGGCAATGTGCAAACTCCAAAGAGATATTGCCTGAGGGTGAAACCAAACCCAGGTCCCTGGAACTATGAGGCAGCAATGCTAACCGCTGAGCCACCGTACCACCTCCTGCCTTAGTGTTGCCAATTGATCAGGCACTATGCAGATTATGTGACTTTTGGTGACAGATTAATACAGTGAATAACGAGTCGACAGCATGTTGAACATCTCCCATAATTGACTTCAATAGAGAAAAAAGAACTCCCTTGTTCTTGGGAGAATGGCGAAGCTGTGGTGTTTACATCTCAGGCTTCAGCTTGATGTGTTACCTGAAAGATGCACCTCTGACAGTGCAGCACTATTTCTGTACTGCAGTTCTAGAAAGGCCAGGAGCTCATGGGAGAGGGAGCATTGAGATAGAGACTGATTAACTGAGGTCACATGTTTTGGTTTTACTTCATTGACTGTATTGGGTAAAAGTCACTGCAATGTTACCATATCGTAGGGCTGATCTCCCATTACAGACAGATGACTGGTGGCAGTTTAGCCTGAAGGTCACCATGCCTCAGGTGAGGGGAGAGATTGAGAAGGAGAAACTTTCATGGTAACCCAAGCTGTTGGTGTCACTCTGCATTGCAAACCAGCTGTCCAGCCAACTGAGCTGAAGAGACCCTCAATCTATCGGGCACAGTGGAAGGAAGGAGTCTATCTCCACACTCTATCTGATTGTTTTTGTGTGGTTTATTCTGCTCAGCTATATTTATACCATTAGAGTGGCTGGAAGCAAAACTCTTTAATGTTGTTTCGTTGCACTGAGCTAGCCCCATTGCCCCTCCCAGCAGAGAGTCAACTTCAGAATTAACATCCCCTTCAGCCATAACCCAGGCATGAACAATACAGAGGTGGCACTAGTTTCTAAGTGTCCAACAGATTTGTTTACCATGATTTCAGTCAGAAAACATCTGCATGTATGCTATAGCTCTGCTTTTAATAGCGCTTCCCATTCATTCAGAAGATGAGGGTGTCACTGGCTAGGCTAGCACTGACTATTCATGCCCAACCACACTGCTGGGGGTCTGGAGTCAGACTGGGCAAAGCTTCCTTCCCTAAAGGACATTAGTGAACCAGATGGGATTTTCCCAACAATGGATTCATGGTCATCAGTAGGCTATTCAATTCCAGACCTTTATTGAATTCACAGCCCACCAATTGCCATGGCAGGATTTGAAACTAGATTCCCCAGAACATTATCTGAGTCTCTGAATTAATAGCTCAGTGATAATGCCACTGGGCCACCACCTCCCCATTTTCTGTGGTGCTGTTTACTTTGCTCAGAGTGTACACCCAGGCTTAACCAATCCAGGACAGCACAATCAGATGTATTACAAGACTCGCAGTCTCATAGGAAAAGGTAGGACAATTAAACAATAGAACGCTGTAGGAGGGCTGGTAATCCAATGCTGCAGAATAAGATCATTCACTAACAAATTGAAGGGAGATCAGGAAATTTGTTTTTTATATATACATAACTGTGTTATGATTTGGAAAACACTGACTGAGATGTTGGAGGAAGCTGATACATTTATAACTGTGAAAAGATAGTTGTGTCTATACTTTATAGGTCCTCCTGACCATATGAGGAAAGGTGACCGAAATCCTTCCCTTCTGAGGAAGGGTCACTTGACCCAAAACATTAACTTTGATTTCCTTCCACCAATGCGGCCAGACCTGCTGAGCTTTTCCAGCAATTTCTGTTTCTGTGACCAAGACCTTGGTGTCACAGCCAGTTTTGAAGCAACATCTTCAAGGAGAATGTTGGGAGCAAGGATTGACGGACATGATTTGGTCTACAGTGTCAACGCTAGTTTGGAGACAAAGCAGGGGTGTGAGAGACTAGTTTGGAAGCTCTGTTAAGAAGCCATCATAGGCATGATTGTCCAAATTGGATTTCTGCCTCTCCTTATTTAAGATACTTCCTCAAATTGAGCTCTGCAACCCTCCCCTTTCTTAAGATCTCCTAATTTGAGATTTTGGAGAAGATTCGTAGCACATCTCCTAATGTGACTCAGTGTTAAGTTTTGTCCAATACAAATGTGTTAAATTAGGCACAGGACTAGGTCTCTCAGCCCTTTGAGCCTGCTCCAGTGTTTAATAAGATCATAGCTGATCTGATTTCTCCATATTCCTGCCCATACCTCTGATAACCTTTCACCCTCTTTGCTTATCAAGTCTCTAATCATTTTTGTCTTCAAAATGTTCACAGACTCTTCACCTGTTGCCTTTTGAGGAAAACTATCTCTGATTAAAAAAAAATCCCTTATAGGGCGGCATGGTGGCTCAGTGGTTAGCACTGCTGCCTCACAGCACCAGGGTCCCAGGTTTGATTCCAGCCTCGGGCGACTGTCTGTGTGGAGTTTGCATATTCTCCCCGTGTCTGCGTGGGTTTGCTCCGGGTCCTCCGGTTTCCTCCCACAGTCCAAAGATGTGCAGGTTAGGTGAATTGGCCATGCTAAATTGCCCATAGTGTTAGGTGCATTAGTCAGAGGGAAATTGGTCTGGGTGGGTACTCTTCAGAGGGTCGGTGTGGACTAGTTGGGCCAAAGGGCCTGTTTCCACACTGTAGGGAATCTAATCTCTGCCTTAAATGGAAGGCCCCTGATTGTAAGGGCAGAGGTCGAGAAGGAGAACCCTTCAATGGTAAGCTTAGCAGATGTGGAGATTGAACCTATGATGTTAGTGTTAGCGTACATTGTAAATCAGCCAACTGAGCTAACCTGACCCCATTCTGTTAGGTCTAGTGAGTAGCCAATCTCCGCCCTGTATCTAATTATTTTAATGTGCACTTTACTATGTTCTGTTGCCTTTATACAGTTAGACTTGCTCAAAGTTCTAGCATTTCTGTGAAGTGGTTTGGGGACAGTTTAATGTGCTTTGTAAATTCAAGTCACTGCTGTTATAGAGCCAGATGGTCATAGAGATGAACAGCACAGAAACAGTCCAACTCGTCCATCCCGACCAGATATCCTAAATTAATCTCGTCCCCTTTACCGGCATTTGGCCCATATCCCTCCAAACCCTTCCTATTCATACACCCATCCAGGTGCCTTTTAAATGTTGTAATTGTACCAGCCTCCATCACTTCCTTGAGAGACAAAGAAACTGCAGATGCTGGTATGCAAAGTAGACAGGCAGGAGGCTGGAAGAACACAGCAAGCCAGGCAGCATCAGGAGGTGGAGAAGTTGACATTTCGGGGAAGGGTTACACTCAAAACATTGACTTCTCCACCTCCTGATGCTGCCTGGCTTGCTGTGCTCTTCCAGCCTCCTGCTTGTCTACTCCACCACTTCCTTTGGCAGCTCAATCCAAACAGGTACTGCATGAAAAAATTGCCCCTTAGGTCCCTTCTAAATATTTCCCCTCTCACCCCAAACCTATGCCCTCTGGTTCTGGACTCCCTCATCCCAGGGGAAAGACCTTGTCTATTTACTCTATCCTTGCCCTTTATGATTTTATAAACTTCTATAAGGTCACTCCTCAGTCTCCGACGCTCCAGGGAAAACAACCCCATCCTGTTCAGCCTGTCCTTATAGCTCAGTCCCTCCAACCCTAATTCTATGATTCTATGGCAAATAATGAGTGGAAGAGTCTTTTACAAGGTCATGTGAGAAATTACTGCAATGAGTGACTCTGTACCAAACAAACTAGTATTTCCAAAAACAAGTTGACTTTTGAAAATAAAAGCAACGAGTGACCCAGTTTATGGATCCATGAGGGGATACAGGCAATAAAAAATTGATTATGTATTCCAACTTCTGAATAATTCATACAATGGTTTGACTTTATTCAAGTTTATGGTCTTTCAAAAATGGTGCATAGACAGGATAGTGCGCAATGAAAAATGATTCAGAGATAAAATTTAGGTGGTAAAATCAGATGGTTCTGTTGAAAAAGTAGAACAGTGAGTTATTTCTTTTCAGTCCTGCCAAGGTTCTTAAAACAGTGAGGTCATGTAGGTCCACTATTCTTGAGTCACAGTGGGCGCCATGTGACATTGAAGGTAATTGAGAGAGAATCAGGTTAGTTCAGGTTTCTACCAATAGCTCATCTCAGTTCATGGTCAACTTCAGACAGGTGTTGGGCCAGAGACTGAACTTTGACCTTCAACCACCCTAATTAAGATTACTAACTCTGATTGGATGTATTCCTGGAGGTTTCAACATCCCGAACTTTCAGAAACACAGGCAATAATCTCACAAGTAATAAGGGAGAGAGATTTAAAAAAACACTAAAAATATCAGATAAACTCCCATCCTAAGTTCACATCATGTTGAAAGAAGGGGCAGGATTTGGGAGTGAGAAGCACACGGGAAAATGCAGACAAATCCAACACATCAGTGTCAGTGATTTTTTTTAAAGATCACTCATCACCAGGTTATAGTCCAACAGGTTAATTTGTAAGTACAAACTTTCAGAGCACTCCCCTTTGTCAGGGAGCTAGTGAGATGAAGGAGCAGCACTCCGAAAGCTTGAACTTCCAAATAAACCTGTTGCATTATAGCCTGGTGTTGTGTGATTTTTCACTTTGTCCACCCCAGTCTAACACTGGCACCTCCACATTGTGATTTTTTTTTAAACCAGCCATTTCATCACCATGCTGGTTTCCTGGTGAACTAGTAATGACGCATGGAATAAAGCAGAGACCTTTGAAATGTTGGTGGTTTAAATTTCCATTTATGGATCATTAGACAAATGGAGGAGTTCTTGAAAACTCAAGAGCAAAATAAAAAAAAACTCTACCTTGAAACGAAATGCTCAATATTTGGGCCAGTTGATCAGAGCTGATCTCTTCTGCAGGGTAAAGTGCAGGGCAGCTGTATGAGGAATCAGCCTGAGTGTTGTTGAATGACAGATGTTGAGAGGTCACATAGAAACATGGAAAATAGGTGGAGTAGGCCATTCGGCCCTTCGAGCCTGCACACCATCCACAATGATCATGGCTGACCATACAATCTCAGTATCCCATTGCCGCCCTCTCTCCATACCAATGATGCCTTTAGCCGCAACGGCCGCATCCAGCTGCCTCTTGAATCTATCTAATGAACTGACCCCCCAGCTTCCTGTGGAAGAGAATTCCACAGGTTCACAACTCTCTGAGTGAAGAAATTCTTCCTCACCTCAGTCCTGATTGGCTATCCCTTCTTCTTAGACTGTGACCCCTCGTTCTGGACAGTGTGGGTGTGAACAGATGAGGGCGTGCAGGGTGACTAACTGCCCCAAACCATCCTGTCACTTTCAGTGATGAGGATAGATTGAAGAAGTTCTTGGAGAGAAGACAGCTATAAGAAGATTTAATTGAGGTTTTCAAAATACTGTGTGGGTTGGATAGAGTAAGTATGGAGAAACTGTGCCAATTGTAAAAAATAAAGAACAAGAGAGCATAGACTTAAAGTTATGTGAAGAAGAAAATCCTTTTCACCCAGTGAGTAGTCATAGACTGGAATGCAGTACCTGGGAATGTGGGGAGGCAGGTTCTGTTGAGGTGGTGCCTGACTTGAGGTGTTCGGTGCCAAATATCTTCTAGCATTCCTGTATTTATGCACACTCTCACAAATACATCAACACCCACTACCCACTGTGCCACCACAGTCTGGACAACTTCACCCCACTTTCTCCTTACAGTTGTTAGATTCTCCAGCGCTGTTTTGTTTTTTCACTGTCAGACACTCACTCATGTGCTGTACCACAACAGCAGATCTCCTGGTGGAAGGAGCTACAATCTGCAGCAACAGATCAATAAGCGCAAGTATTTGTGGTTAATTTCCTGCAATTTTCACTCCAGTCTTAAAAGAACAATGCTACTGTGAAAATGGCTAATAGTTGGGGGAAGGGTAGAACATATTGAAAATGAAGAGAGTTCATGTTCAAAAGTACATCTTTTTTTAACAACGCCTCCTTGAATGTTACACTGGGGTTTAATGATTGAAATGGACATGGCCAGTAATGTACAGTGGTACATTTATCTGCTTAAAGGCCCCAAACCCAATTACTCTACCATCGCCATTCGTTTCCAGCACATCAGTTCTTACACGAACATCTCTTACAACTGCACCCATTGCTATACACATCCTTATCTGCCCAGACACCACTGACACTCACTATCTCTTCACGCAATGTGATTCTTCACTCCTAACAAATGCTGGCCAACCATTCACTCAGCTTGGATCAACAATCTCACTTATAGACTCTGTTCTTCACTCCCTGCGCGTGAACAGAGCTCAGAACCCAAGGGAGTGGGTGAGGAAGGGAACTGTCCTCTCACAAACGCAGCTGGAGGGAGGGAAGACACTGAATGGTGCCTCGATGGGGGAATGTGGGCCATGGCGACGGAAATCAATACATGCGATATAGCTCCCAGAAACCCTGAAGTCTCAAACATTGCGCAAGCTTATCTGAGTCATGAGGCAAGGGTTCAAGTCCCGCTTGCTACAGAGACACTCATGAACAGTCGAAAATATCTATCTCCTGTGTGTGTGGGCCCTCCAATGCTGTTCTGGTTTTCTGGGTGCTGTAGCTTTCTGCTCAGCTCTTCTTTCCTGGTGAATGGGAAGTCTATGCGGAGAATCCAGTTGCTTCTCTTGCTGGTTTCTCAATGCTGCTGGTCATGTTGGCCTTACCTGAGCTTCCAAGTAAAACAGTTTAGGCAGCACCCATGCTAATCCAGTAGATGAGAGCTCCAACACTGAAATCTATATACCTCCAAAGTTGTCAGAGGAACCTCTAAAGATGTGAAAGTATACCTTCAGCACGATGATGGGGAACAACGTCTCTCACATCAGCATACAGTAAGGTGGCTGTGAGGCTTGTCTTCACCCCCTTCAATTGCTGCTGTATTCTCTCCTAGTTTTTACTGGCAAGGACTGGAAAACCAGGGCAACATGGTAGCTCAGTGGCAGCATTGTTGCCCCAGAGCGCAAGGGAATGTGGGTTCAATTCCAGCCTTGGGTGACTGTCTGTGTGGGGTTTGCACGTTCTCCCTGTGTCCTCATGTGTTTCCTCCAGCTGCTCTGGTTTTGTTCCCATGGTCCAAAGATGTGCATGTTAGGGTGGATTAGCCATGGGGGAACAAGGTAGAGAGGTGGGTGGATCTGGGGGAGATGCTCTTCAGAGGGTTGGTATGAACTTGACGGGCTAAATGGCCTGCTTCCACACTGTAGGCATTCTGTGATCTGTGGGTCCTCAGTTAAATTGCAAGCACAATGTTGAGGTTACTGCAATTGAGCATTACATGTTCTGAGACAGCCAGCAATCCCCACCGCCAAGGGTCTGTTCACTTGCAGTCCTTTGCACTGGAGTTAAAGGTGGCTGTTGGTGGACTGCTTTACTCTGTACTGTTAATCCCCAACTCACCCCACACTCCTGGTCCCAAGTCAAGTTTCAGCTGTATTCATGTCCCTAATGTTTTTCACCCTGTTTGGACATACCTGGCCAATGAGGGACATTTAACTACCATAGTCATTATCTCAGGCATTTACTAAGTACCTTGTTTTTTGTAAAACCTACATTTGTAGCCCGTTCTTAACCGTCCTTGAAATGGGTGTCTTGCTGTGGCCATTTCAGAAGAGAGTTAAGATGCCAAACACATTGCTGTGGGTCTGGAGTCACAAGTAGGCCAGATTGGGTAGGGATGGCAGATTTCCTTCCCCTAAAAGGACATTAGTGAACCAGATAAATTCTTAAAACAATTTATCTGTTTCCATGTTGGCTGAGTCTGGTTTACAATTCGAGGATTTTATTAATCGTATTGTAATTCTACCAGCTGTTTGCTGGGATCTGAAACCATTACCTAGGCATTTCTATTCACAGTCCTGTGACATTACCACCATCCCCCTCTCTATCTCCCCCAACAATGTCAAGTCTCTTTAGGATCTCCATGGGGTACAATGTGATTGCTGTAAGTTATGATGCTGTAACCAGTCGCATGACTCTGAAAGCATTGAAGAGAGAAGAGGCCACTCAATACTGAGGATATGGTGAGAGGTCTCATACACTGAAATACAGAGCTGTACTTAACAACTCACTAT
Organism: Chiloscyllium plagiosum; assembly: GCF_004010195.1. Classification (NCBI taxonomy): domain Eukaryota; kingdom Metazoa; phylum Chordata; class Chondrichthyes; order Orectolobiformes; family Hemiscylliidae; genus Chiloscyllium; species Chiloscyllium plagiosum. The sequence continues at coordinate 22,252,957 of NC_057747.1, read as the reverse complement.
ATACAGATGTCAATGAAGGAATGCTACAATATAGAAGGAGTTTAACAGCCTGAGAGATAAAGAGCTAGCAACCTCAGGAACAATGTATGTGCAGAGACCCAGAACCAAGAGATGCTCTGAACTGATATCTCATGTACTGGAAGCAGAATTAGCTGAAAGCATAAGATGAAGCATTCCTATCCTTTATAGTTCATCACCCACCTCACACTTAATCAATTAAATTGAGTGCCCAAAGCTTAATTAACACAAGACATTAAAATAGCCATCAACAGGTCTAGGCAGTGGGCTATGGAGGGGGTCACAGTTCCAGCTGTCTTACGATCTTCGGTGGCTCTGTTCATATCTTGGTATCCTTTATAATGAGGTGGGCAGCCTGGGGACTGGAAGGCATTATCTCCCCCTCCAACTCCATTTTGACTTAACCCGTCTCCCTCTTTCACTATTTATTCTTGTATAATTGCTACACAGTCCCTGGTTGGCAGTGTGTTTTAATTACTTCTGTTTTAATTAGTTAATTTGCGGCTGGATTCACTAACAAAAAGTACTACATGACCCATCCTCGCTCCAACACCCCTCCCTCCAACACCCTTCCCTCCACCACCCTAACAATCACAAGTCGG